>NC_069081.1:105248696-105548696 GCF_025698485.1 Gossypium arboreum | reverse complement strand
TTCAGCTCCAATATGTCACAATCCACTCTCATATATGTAATATATGTAATTTCAAATTAAATTGTAATTAGACATTGTTTATTATTAAGTTTATATAACATATTAATTATTATTAAATTAAATTAAATTGTCAAAAGAAAATGTTTCTTCCATAATATTTATGTTTTTATACTATATGATGTGTTGGTTTTACTAAAAACAATTTTTAAAAATGATTTTAGGAAAATTTGTAAAACAATAAAAAATATTTTACGCAGAATCATCTAAACACCAAACAAGTCAATGCATTTTCAAAAATCATTTTCAATGAAACAAACATAATCTAAATATAAATAGCAACACAAATGGACAAAAAATACTCTCACCATTTGGATATAGCTCAATTGTTTGCTAAAAATTAAAAATAAAAGAGATAGTAAGATTAGTTAGCGAAATCATAGTAATGAAATTAAAATTAACCGTGAGATATGTATTTAGATTCAATCATTATCATAGAGAAAATATAATAATAGAAAATGATTATAGGAGGATTTATTTTCATTCTCTCAAATGACACGTTCTCCCTTTCCTAAGTGTCACGTTCACATTCTAACTCCTTCAAAGGATACGTCCCTGCTACCGCCAATGATAAATTCTCACTTTCTCAAGTGATAAGTTATTAGTCCCTCAATAACCTTAAAAATCACATTCTCAATATCATCAATCCAATTTCATGGACGAGGTTTAGACCCCTCGTAAGCTTTTCTCAACTTTTTGACAAACACAACACTATTATCACTACAACCTCACCAATGAGAGCGAGATCGGTTTAATTCGGTTTTCTCAATTTTTCTAAATCGAATCGGGGTATTTAGTTTTTTCCATTTTCTGAATTAAAATTGAACTAGTGGACATAAGAAATCGCTTGTTACCAAACCATACTAAATTTATTCGGGTTTTGGGTTTTCATGTTATTTTTTGGCTTTGAGATTTTAGACTTTATTTTGATAAAAGTGTCTTTGAATTTAGACTTTTCAATTTTAATTAGATAGAATTATCTTTGTCTTATGTTTCTTAAACACTATTTGAAAGTTTTAATTTTTCTTTTCAATTATATATAAAATCTCTATTAATATATTTATCTAAAAAGTAATTTGTAAAATCTATAGTTATAAATTTTATTAAAATCTAATTAAACCTTGATTTAATCTGTTTCAATTTTCACTAAACATAATCAAATGATAAATTATTTATGCTTTATAATTATTAATGTGTAATGACAACAAAAAACACACAACTTGAAAATGTTAATAATGATAACTAAATTTTAGAAATTTTAACAACAATAATAAGAGAAAAAACACAATACATAATAAGTAGAAAAGATATGAACAGTTGAATTCTTGAAATTTTAACAACAATAATAAATAAACAATGAATTGTCGAGACTAACACTGAAATTATATTTAGGTTTTATTTTTATTTAATTATAAAATATGTAAAAATATAATAAAAGTTATATTTAGAATTTAGAAGCAATGGTTTTGTTTTGAGTTTTAAATGAGTTTATGTGTTGGGCTATATGTACAAAAAATATCATTTTTTAAAACGATATTTTTTTGGGCTTTTAGGTTTCCAATGGAATAAAACGAAATCGAACTGAATTAATGCAGTTCAATGACATTATTTAACCAAAATCGAACTATAAAAAACTCAGACTAAATCTATATGTCGATTTAGGCCAGATCCTCAATTTAGTCATTTTTTTGCTCAGCACTACCCACCAACATAACCAAATAGATGAATCCTCAATCTAATAATGAAGATAAGTGATCAATTAAATCTACTCAAAAAGAGCCTTATTCCTAGACATTGTGTATGAAAGAAACTAACTTAAAAGGTAAGCAAGACATCTTCACAATCATATTAAAGATATTAATCAACAACTAATGTCTAATAGCCAAATCCCTTAGGAGATGTAACCTAGTCAAATAAATTGACCTCCAAAAACTGGCTCCCATATAATTACTAAAGCCAAATCTCGTAAGAATGAATTCATATTAAGTAAACTTACTCAATCAATCATTTGCAAGATACTCTATTGACCAAAATATCATAGCCTATAAACACTTTAACACAAATGTTCTCCAAACTACATTATAACGTACCTCAGACTTAAGATAGAGGGGAACATATTTTTATACCATATTAACGGAGTGCTAGTTGTCAAGTAATTAGCCTAACTTAGTAAATGGGGACCACTCTACATACGTCGATTTAGTACAATGTGAGATTACTCTTTAAGCCAAAAACCAATAAGAAACATGTAACACCTCTAACTCGTATCCGCCATCGGAATAGGGTTACGAGGCATTACCGTACTTATACACTAGAATTTATACAAAATCGAGTCATAAATTTACTTTCCAAATCAAAACTTTTGAAATTTCACCATAAAGGTTCTAATATCGGCCTACAGGGCCCATTACATGCTTTAGAAATGATTTGGAACTAAATCGGTAATTTTGGAAAACTTTGAAAATTTTTTCTTGAAATTAGGGGCACACGCCCGTGTGGCCAGCCGATGTGGCTCACATGGCCGTATGGCCAGCCCGTGGGCAATTCTGACTTGCAATTTCTTAAGCATTAAAGGGGTACACGGCCTAGGCACACGCCCATGTGGCTAGGCCGTGTGGTAAACTAATTTTTTTACCATTTTTAAGCCATTTTCACACGACTTTGACACACGACCATACTTGAAACTCGTGTCCTTCACACGTCCAAGACACATGACCGTGTCTTTAGCCCGTGTACTATTCTGACTTCATATTTAAAGATGCAGGGGACACATGGTCCATCAACATGCCCGTGTGCGAGCCGTGTGTCTTACACAGTTTGATCACATGTCCGTGTGACATGCCGTGCAACTTAAAATGAACCTTATAATTCAAATTTACCAACCCTGCACACCTTGAATAGCAAGCAATTTAAAATACAATCTTTCAACCAGTCCAAAACATGATTAAACATATCTAATACACATTAAAACCACTAGTATAACTATTTAACACATGTATTCAATAACCATTAAGCAAAGCAACTTTAAAATTTGTACTTAAGTACCATTTAAATCAATTCAAAATGGACCATATTATAACATACACATTACATTTATTAACTATCTATTAACATTCTTCACTAACATCACTTATAAACAAAATAACATAAAAAAACAACCTAGATACATGTCATTCCTCATGATAAAATACATCACCAAGTATTTGAGTTCGGGAGTTGGCTTCGATGCTGAGACGTTAGTTTCTACTGTACCTAACCTGTGTACGGAAACAAATCGTACGCTGAGTATACACTTAGTGATATTTCTATAAGCCAATACTTAGTTTATGCATTTATACTTAAACTATAGAATCCAATAAATAAACACATCATAAGCATTCAATTAATTGTTTTCATTTCATAACATCATTTATCATTAGAATCGAAACTAGTAAAACATTCAATTCAGTCAGTATCATTTAGTCTTCAGAGCTGTAGTTTACCCCTATTAACATAACTCGAACCTGGACGGATACACGGATCCAACCCACACACCAGGGTAGTATACAGTGTTTCATCGGTAGAAAGTGGAATCTGTTTATGCTTGATATGATAAGATGAGCGATGTCGATTTACAGTACCTCATCGAACGAATTCGAACAAAGATGTGATGAGTTGACACTTATAGTGCCTCATTGACACAAAGTCAGAATATCCCTGAACACTTCCAATCCTATGGCATGCCAATTATATCCGACTAGCCCGACACTGTTAATAGGGATTTCAGTTTCTTTTTAATTTAAACTTTCACATTTCAAAACAGTTCAGTAAGATAACAATACTTACCTCATTTTCATTTTTCATGCAATTTTAAATAATATATACAATAAACAATTACTAAGCTCGGTTTATAGAAATACGAACCGTAGTTCTCGAGTTTATTCGTTATCTTTGCTCACTTTCTCTTTTCCTTTCTTTGATGAAGTTCTCGGTGCTACGTTAGCTACGGAAAAATTAATATTTAAAATCATCAATACATATAATTTAATAACACACTCTTCTATTTTCCATGTAACTTTTACATAAATTCCAATTTAGTCCTTCCACAATAACCATTCTTTCTCTTCAATTAAATCTCATATTTTCATTTAATACTTACCTTAAACAAGTTTCAACTCTTAATATTCAATATAAAATATCAATTCTACAATTTAGACAATTTAGTCCCTACTATAACAAAACTTATATCTTTTTTACAATTCAATCCTTCTCCCACTTCTAACTTAAATTTCTACCATTTTATATCATAATTCATCTATTTATTCAACTTAATTAATATCTAAAATTTCACTAACTTTCTAAATTTCAACATAATTCTAGTAGAACTTTGTTCTAAGATTTCAAAAACATAAAATTACAAGAAAATGAGCTAAATTGACTTACCACTAAAGCTTTAAATTCTTAAACCTCTATTTCCCTTTTCTTTTCTTTCCTTTCTTCCTTCCTATTTCGTTTTCATTGTCTGTTCTTTCTTTTAAATTTTGTTTCTTTTATTTTCTTTATTCACTTAATATATTATAATATAAATATAATTATACTATAACATTATTTACTTATTATACAAGTAAATACTAATAATTATCAATATATGTTTTATACTTACTCCATATGTATTTTACTATTACCACACACTTGGTACCCATGGTTTAATTACTAATATAGTCATTTGACTTTTCTTTAGTCAATGTTAAACTTTTAAACTATATTCAATCTAGTCCTTTCACTAAATTAGCTTTAATTCAAGCTAATTCACTTAACCAAAGTCTAATTAACTATACTATTAGCTCCGTAAATATTTCTAATAAATATTTACAAATTTATTTTGCAGAAATGATGACCCGAAAATTTAATTTTTGAATACTCGTAAATTTTGGGTCGTTACAAAACAAACTTGAGGACCAAGCACAAGAACAAGTCAAAGGTATTATCTCCCACAAGGTGTGTCTCTTCTTTATCTCCATATTCTTCTCAATCATATACTACCTTACTTTCTCCATTACCAAGTTCATTCACTAAATTAAGCTTTGGTGTCTCTATAATTTATCTGTAACACCCCTAACCCTTATCCGTCGCCAAAACAGTGTTGCGGAGCATTACCAAATTTTACGGATTAATTACGAATATTTCATAACCTTTATTATACAAATAAAAAATCAATCATATAACACTCATATTGTATCTTAGATTGGCCCTCGAGGCCCAAAATACACTTTAGAAGTGAATCGGGACTAAACGGACACTCAATGAATTTTTCCCAAAATCTTAAAAGTTTTCTTAAGAGCAGGGGACATATGCCCGTGTGGCTAGCCGTGTGAGGAGACACGCCCGTGTCTCAGGCCATGTGGGTATTCGATGTGAGGCACACGGCTGTGTCCCAACCTGTGTCCTTACTCGTGTAACTCTCTGACTTGGGTCACACGACCAACCACATGCCTGCATGCTACGCCGTGTGCAAAAACCTGAGCATTTTGTTTTGAATTTTTAAGGTGCAGGGGACACACGGCCAAGCCACAAACCCATGCACATGGCCATGTGTCACACGCGGCTGAGACATACACCCGTGTCTCTGTCCGTGCGGACAAAAATTGGCTATTTTAGGCCACTTTTCTCACCTTATCTTGGTATCAATCTATGCACAACCAATTTCAAATGTATAAGCTATAACAAAATCTCTAAACAACCAATTTCTATCATATTTTGATCACATAATCACATATATTTTAACAATCTAAGCTAGGACATAATTTAATTCACATATACAACTACCTATATTATTATGCTTTATTAATTCATTCATTGTCCATGCCAACACATATACCAAACATGACAAACCATACATGTATAAGTTGATATGAAACACAACCAAAATGTATTTTTTTTAACATTTACACAACCATTTCAAACCTATACATGCCATATAAAACATAGTAAACTTAGCAAAATCTACCGACAATTTGGATAGTATGATTCGATATGTTGATCCTGTAACACCCCTAACTTGCAACCGTCACCTGAATAGGGTTACAAGGCATTATCGGACTTATACACTATCATTTATACAAACCCGAGTCATAAAATTTGCATTCCAAATTAATTCTTTTCAAATTTTACCATAAAGTCCCTAATATGGGCCTACGGGGCCCAATACATGCTTTAGAAGTTGTTCGGGACTAAACTGGAAATTTTAGAAATTTTTCCTTAGAGATAGGGGCACACGCCCGTATGGCCTAGGACATGGCCGTGTGGCCAGCCTGTAGGGATCACATGGCCGTGTGGCCAGCCCGTGTGGAATTCTAACTTGTAATTTCTTAAGTTTTGAAGGGGTACACGGCTTGGGCACACGCCCATGTGGCTAGACCGTGTGGTACACTGATTTTTCACCGTTTTTAAGCCATTTTCACACGATTTTGACACACGACCATGTTTGAAACCTGTGTCCTTCATACGACCAATACACACGGTCGTGTCTTTGTCCCGTATACTATCACAACTTCACATTTAAAAATACAGGGGACACACGGTCATATCACACGCCCGTGGGCTTATCGTGTGTTACACACGGCCTAGACACACGCCGTGTGTCTAACTATGTGGACGAAAATAGGCCGTTTTAGGCCACTTTTCTCACCCTTTCATCCATTACCTGCACTTAAACACTATTATACACTAATAGAGTTCAACCAATCAATTATTTCAAGCTAAAACATGTATATTTCATTTTCAAACACAAAACATCACATTCAACTTACTTTGCATACTTATTCATTCATACAATTACATTATCAAATCAACCCCTAAACATGCCATATAAATCAAAAAGTTGTTTAACAAAATCTATCGCAATAAATTTGGATAGTGTAATTCTTGATGTAGATCCGATCCTCCGTATGTATATAAGTTAATCTACAAAATATATAACATACACAAGTAAGCTTACTAAGCTCATAGGCATAAAATACAAATCTTACCGAACATTGTTCACAAACATATATCTTTTAATTTAAGTAATTCGTCCTGTAAATCACAAATTCATTAATAAACTCATTTGAATAATTTTCATGTTGCTATTCACAAATTTAACTTCTTTGGGCCCATTTCTCATTCACTTTCATTGTCAAATTAGGGAACAATAATGGAATTGAGTGCTTCACTGTCACATTGCCATGGTAAAACCATGGACTTGCACATAGTCACATATAATACCGATGCCATATCCCAAATATGGTCTTATATAGAATCACATTATCACATCACACCGACGCCATAGCCCAGCTATAGTCTTATACTGAAACACGTATCACATTGTACCGATGCTATAGCCCAGCTATGGCCTTATACGGAAACATATATCACATATTTTCCGTCAATTCATCATGGTCATAAAATGAATGCACTCAAAACCATTGTTCTAACTAATTTGTACTTTTAATTAAACATTATTTAGTAATTAATAGTATTCATCTACTTTAAGATACCTTAGAAATCATAAGATTTTCATAATAAAACATTGAACTTTGTCATATGAACATATCTGGGCTGATTTGCAAAAGTCGTAGAAATTTAGGGACTATTCTTGCAATTTCTCATTTCCACGATTCACTTCATTTTCTTGATCTATAATTATAAAATCATTCCTTCATTAGCATCTATTTCAATTCTATTCTACTTCACAATTTATGCCCTTTAATTTTCGAAATTACACTATTACCTCAAACTTTTCAATTTTTTACAATTTAATCCCTGTTCAATTTATTCATCAATTGAGCTAATTCTTCTCAAATAACACTTTACCAAGACATTATAAACTACTTTAAATCCTTTAACACTCAAAATTTCATCACAAACCCTAATTTCAACAATTTTCACAATTAGATCCTAAAAATTGATTTCTATAAAAATCTCTTCATAAAATCATCATATAATAAAATTACAACCTCAATTCCATGATAAATCATCATAAAATTTCAGCACTTATTCATGGAAAATTTCAAAATTACTCATGAAATCAAAAACTAATGAATTAAACAAATGGACCTAGTTGTAAAAGTCTCAAAAACACAAAAATTACAATAAATAATCAAGAATTGAGATTACATGTAATAAAAATATGAGAGGCCAACTTAAAAGAACCCTTCAATGGTTTTTTTGCTGGAGAGGATGAAGAAAAATGAAGAAAACTCTAGATATTCTAATTTAATCAAATTTTTAACTATTAAATTTTAACTAAATTACCAATTTACCCATAGTTCACACCTAATTTCATATTTTTCTTCTTCTATGCAGCCTCATGCATTTATTTTAGGCATATTTATGCCTCAAATCCTTCTTATTTATTACTTATGCTATTTTATCATTTCTCACAGTTTTACAACTTATTCAATTTAGTCATTTTTACCCAATTGACTACCGAAACCTTAAAATTTCTTGATGAAACTTTAACACTAACTTACTAACACTCCATAAATATTTATAAAAATATTTATGGCTCGATTTAATATTCTGAGGTCTCGATACCTCGTTTTCACTTCCAAATTGTTTAGTATTTATTATAAAATATTATTCACTATTTCAATCATTTTCCTAACTTCACATCTAACTTATTTTCATTAAATTAGTAATATTTTCTACTCATTTTCAGATTTGGTGATCTCAAATCACTATTCCGACACCACTGAAATTTGGGCCATTACAGATCCGACCTTCCGATTTCTCGTAAATCTACAATGAACATTAAACAACACAAGTAAGCTTACTGAAGCTTAGTAAGTTCATTAGGTTAAACATTGATCTTACCGAATTTAATATAATGAATTAAATTGTAAATAAATCATACATTCTCCCTATCAAATACAACATAAATCAATGAACTCACTTCCTTCAGAACAATACCATTAATAATCAACATATCTTTCAATTCATTCACATAGGTCTTTTACCAATTCTACTGAATCGAGGAACAAATTACGGATATTAGTACATCGTTTTCTTTGTGCCATAGTCCAACTATGGTCTTACACATGCATTGCCATGGCCCGGCCATGGTCTTACATTTGTAGTGTCATAACCCAGTTATGGTCTTATTATTAGAATGTCATAGCCCAACTATGGTCTTACTTATAAATGTTGTCATGGTCCAACCATGGTCTTTTCCGTCAATTCCTCATTTTCTATAAAACGATTGTACTCAATCCTACGTTGTACTTGTTTTAAACATTCAATCCAATTTTATAATTTAAAAATAGTTTTAATTTGCACAAAAAAATATAAATAAATACATAATACTATTCATAACATTAAATTTTAACCATACGAACCTACCTGGAGCAGATTGTGGAAGTTGTAGTAATTCAAGGGCTATTCTGTTAATTTCCCTTTTCCACGATTATCTTCAAGCTCTTGATCTAAAATATAAAATTATTCATTTATTAGCATCTAATTCAATTCTAATTCACTTCACAATTTATACCCTTCAATTTTTGAAACTACACAATTACCTCAACTTTTACAATTTTTACAATTTAGTCCCTCACCAATTAACTTATCAAATGAGCTAATTTTTCTCAATTAGCATTTTATCTAAATATTCTAAGCTATTATACAGCCTTTGATAAACAAAATTTAATACTAAACCCTAAGATTTAATTTTTTTTCACAATTTGGTCCTAAAATAAATTTCTATTGAAATTTCTTGATAAAATCATCATATAACAAAATTAAAGCTTCAATTCCATCTTAATTCATCATAAACATCCAGTACTCATCAATGGTAACTTGCAAAACCACCCATAAAATCAAAAACTAATTAATTAGATAGTTGGACCTAATTGCAAAAGTCTTAAAAACGTAAAAATTTCAAGAAAAGAGCAAGAATTGAACTCACATGATGTAAAAATATGAAAAACCAGCTTTAGAAGCTCTTCTATGGCTAGTTTTGGTTGAAGATTGATGAAGAAATGTCTAGAAAATCTTTTAATTTCAATTTGTAGTTAAACTTTTACAATTTTCCAATTTTACCCTTATTTCACCCAATTCCATGATTTTTCTCTGCCTATGCCACCCAAGCAATCATCTTTGGGCTAATTTTCTCTATTTAGTCCTTTTTAATTAATTAACTATCAAAACATTAAAATTTTCTAACGAAATTTTTAATACTAACTCAATGGCACTCCATAAATATTTATAAAAATATTTACGGCTCAGTTTATGAAATCGAGGTTTCGATTCCTCATTTTCAAAACCATTTTACCTAATAACTCCTTTTAAAACATAAATCATCAATTCAAAAATATTCCTAAAATCACACTTGACTCATAAATATTAGTTAATAAAATTTTCTAACTCACTCGTCGGATTTAGTGGTCTCGAACCACTGTTTCCGACACCACTGAAAATTAGGTTGTTACATTAATCTTGTAGGAACTCGAGAGCATTTGAGCACAACTCCAACTCGGAGTGATTAGTAATAAAATAATATGCATAATATTTTTTTAGACATCTATTTTTACAATATTCATTTTTCTTAAGATTTTTATTTTTATTTATGTGATATAATATTTGACACATGATTTAATAGTTAAATTAATGATTTTAATAACAAAAGAACCTAATTAATATAACCTCGAGAGTTTAGCGATGTAATTAAAATGATTTAAAGTTAAAGTGAGTAATTTAGAAAGAAGGTGATAATTAGTGCAATTAACTCAGATTTTAATAAGAAATCGAGGCTTGTATTTTAATAATTAACTCTCTTAGCTCTTATTGAAAAATACCGGCTGGGTTGACAAATAAAGTAGATCATTTTGTTGTTATCAAAACACTAATAAACAAGGGAGAGTTTAAAGCGAAGGTTGCATTGAACTATAATTATTAAATAATAATCTAATCGGTACAAATTGAAGTAAATAAGCAAACAGTTTAGGTACTACTCACACTTTTGGTGATGTTGACTTTTAATTGGCTTTACATTTTATAGTTTAGTAGATAAATGTTAGTTAAATTCTCTCTTTATTTTGATTTGAAGCATAATTTCTAAAATAGGTTGTAGCTGCTACTTTCAAATCCAATCATTTTGTTTTACTTCTAATTTACCTTCTTATTCCGACAGCTTCCAGCTAACGAATATCTATGTTCCGCATGCTTTTATTACAAATTTACCTATCGTTTTACTCTTATTACCTTATACTAATATAAATTTTTAACTGATGAAATATTCTAATTTTTTTAGATTTTTAATTCATCAGTTCAAAATTTTATAAATAATTGATTTAAAAAATTTTAAGTTATTGGAGTTTTATTGTGGAGTATACCTCGCATCTTTAGTTGAAACAGAGTTGACGCCCCACCAAGGAAGAGGCGTTGTCCCGATGACACGACATATTATGTAATTTTCTTAATTTTCTTCTTCCAGTTAAATTATAATTAGTATATGTTATTTTAATATTATTTAATTTATCAATTTAGTCTGTAAATTTATTTTATTTCTTTATTCCTTTAAATATATATATATATAATTGAATTCAAATTAAAATGATATATATTTGAATAAAAGAATTTCCCTCACTATGTGTCACATGATATAGTATTTAAGAACTTAGCAAATTGAAATCGACAGAATCATACCTTTGTAGGTGGGCTCATGTCAAGATTGTAAAAAAGGCTAAAAAAAAAAAAACATAGGATGGTAATAATTAAATAATATTGAAATAGCACTTATTTACGCCGTTGAAAATAGCAAATAAAAAAAAGCGCGAATAGAGAAAAGTGACCAATCGCCGGCGTCTTTCAAATGTCACCACCAAGAGACAAAGGAAGGTGTAATTTCCATATAATTTTCTTATAGAGAATATTTTGGTCCCAATTTTGACCCAAAATCACATTCATTTTGGAGGAAACATTTATTTAAAACATCACTTATTTTCTTTCTACTTCACACACATCTTATTTCCATCATTTACCTTCTTATTCTAATTTATCTTACCTTTTGCTAAAAGGTCAAGTGAACCACATATTTTCACACACGCAAAGTTGTGTGCAGCATGAAGAATGGTCAAATATATTACGACTACAACCAAACAAGAAAATAAAACACCTTTTGCGTAAGGATTGGGTTTAGAGTAAATATTTTTAATTTTAAATTAATTTTAATGCATCTTTGTATTAATGGTAAGGTTAAATTTTAAAATTTTATATTTGAATAGTGAAACACATAAGTATTTTGTGTTGGTCTTATAATTCAAGTTTTGTAGGGATTAGTTCAATTTAGTCTTTTTTTTTTTTTTAGATTTTCGATTTTTCATACTACTTTTAGACTTTGGGTTTTTTTTTGACAAAATAAATTTGATTTTATGACTTTTAGATATTATTTGGTAAATTTCAGAATATTTTCTATAAATATCTCTTAAAAATTATTTTCAAATGTTTTTATATAGAAGTTTTATATTATTTGTACTATTTTAAATGTAAAATATTTATTTTAGATCATAAAATTAATATATAAATTTAATAAAAATAGAATTTAGTTGAATTTAGGTAATTGAAATTTTTTTGGTGAAAAGGTAATTGAAAATTTTAAACTAACTATTTATAAACCTTCCAATTTCCAAACATCAGGATCAATTCCATTTTCAGTTAATTTTTTTTTCTTAGTTTTATGTGTAGGTCCTATTTAAATATATTTTGGTCTAAGTTTGAATATTATTTCAATTATCAGTTCGATTCTACTTTGCAATATTTAATTCTAGCTAGGGTGAATATAAATTTTTTAGGAGGAGTTGAAATTGAATTATAATTTTTGAGAGATTAAAATATAATTTTATCTTGTATTAATTTATGATTTCATATTTTTAAGGGACTTAAATAAAATATTTTCATTTGAAGGGTAAAGTGCAATTATACCATATATCAACTTATAGTTTTATCATATACAAGGGCACTGAATGGCACGTTTTTTTTCATTTTTTTGGGGATCAAAGGCTCCTGCCTCCTTTTTTGGATTTGCCTCTAATTTTAATCATAGTTAATTATTTGTAATAGTGATTGTATCTATAATTATATTTTTTTTAAAAAAGAAAAGAAATTCAGAATATCCAAATTAATTAATAATAGAATAAATAAATTAAAAATATAAAAGTAAAATGTAATAATGAACATATAAGTTAAGTTTGCAATGGATGAAGTTGAAGACAGTTTTTGCAAGAAGCAAAAATTTGTAGTCACGAAATCAATTGAGATTATGAGAGTGGTTTCCATGGCCCATGTGGGTGGCGTGAGAAATCATATCATATACAGTAAGGTATCAATAACTTGTTGAAATTTCCCAGAGGGAAAGGCCCGCCTGATGAAGTGGGAAACCAAAGTTGATGCACGTGGCTACACTAGACTAGACTAGACTAAGACCACAGTGGGCCTTGAGTTAAGACAGCTAACCAGGTTTTATCAATCACTGCGATGTATTTCATAAAATACTGCCCTGATGGAGTGGTGGTCCTCCCTACCCTTTCTCGTTGAATATTCAACAACACGGCCACGAGTTTCTCATTAGTTTTCAGACTCCAGGAAAAATATTGGATTTGGCTGCTCACTGCTGGAGTGGCTGTATATCTCATAATAATGCTTCCTATTTGCTGGGATCTCTTCCTTCACATTCCAAGTGAAAGAGGAGAATTGATCTTTGTTTAGAAACAAATGGCAGTGTCACTTATGAATAAAGTGGTTTGTTTCTTCAACCACAATTTGTAATTTTGTTCGTTGAATAATGAAATCGACTTTTTCCTTTTTTTATTGTATGGATGAAAGCAGAGTATAATGAAATTTCATGGGTGAAGTTGATGCTGCATCTGAATCATCATCCCTTTTCAGACAACAGATACCTAATAAATTGCATATGATTTTAAAAAAGGAAACTGTGAGTGCAAACAAGATTAAAAAGTTGACGAATATATTTACAGATATTATAAATTATAATTTTCTTTTTCCAAATTGTAAAAAGAACTCACACAACCATCGCCTCACAGTCAAACACAAACACTGCCCAGCACCCTTGGTACCCTTTGACCAACCCCTAATAAATTGCACAAAACAAATATCAAAAGAAAAATGAAAGAAATATTAACTAACAAGGATTTACATTACATATCATTATTTACATAATTACACAGTGCATGTTAATGAGATATCATAAACATTGCTAGTCTTACTCTTCCATAGCCATCTATCTTAATTTTTGCATGGAGTTTTTAAGTTATTTACATTTACATATACATAATACTAAATTTGAATTTTAAAATATTATTATTAAGAGAACTTTATTTAGGGTAAGCTATAAAAATAGTCACTTTTGTTAGTTTCAGGTTACATTTTAGTCATTTATGTTTGAAATGTTACGTTTTAGTCACTTATGTTATTATTTTGTTACGAAGTGATCACTCTTCCGTTAAGTTCCGTTATCTCCTTAACGGTAATCCTACCTGTCAGTCTAACTAGATTTTAAGTGCCAACTTGAATTTCCTAATAGGATGAGAATAGATTTTTTATTAAATAAATTTAATTAATTAAAAATTTTAAACCCTAAATCTTAGTTAAAAAACCGTTCATCTCCCCCTTTTTTTTAGTTTTCTTTTTCAATTGACTAAAAAAGCTATTATCATCAAAATTTTGTATTCACATACAAAAACAAAAGAGGATTCAATGGAGAGTCCAGGTATGTCTTCTTCACCGACAAATTTATGTTCTAAAACTTAAAATGAAGTGGTTGTCGATAGATAAGAAGATGGTAATCATTTTTGTTCCTAATCATTGTATTTTCCAATTCTTCACGTTCTTGAATAATTAGTTTCTCAATCCGATTTTTTCTGATTTGAATCGGCTTGTTTGTTCACATCCCTTTGTGGGTATCCCTTTTTTTTTATCTGAAATTCTTTTAGTTGTTAATATTCATATCAAGAATTTTAATTTAGGGTTTTCATTAAATAATAAAAAATCCAATCTTTTATTTTTCAGTATTGAATAAAAGAGATAGAGGAATGCAAAGAAGACATACCTCCATCTTTATGAAGTAGTCAATTTGATTTCAACTATTTTGATCTTAATAATAGTTTTTCCAGTCAAATGAAAAAAAAAACCATTGAAAAATAAAAGACACTGAAGAAAAATTAAAAAGAGGAGATGAACAATTTTTTTAATTAAGATTTAGGTTTAAAAATTTTAATTAATTAAATTTTTTAATTAAAAATCTATTTTTATCCCATTTAAAAATCTAAGTTGACATCTAAAATCTAGTTGGACTACCGCGTAGGATTACCGTTAGAGAGATAACGGAACTTAACAGTAGAGTGATCACTTCGTAACAAAATAGTAACATAAGTGATTAAAACATAACATTTCAAATATAAGTGATTAAAATGTAATCTGAGACAAACAAAAGTGACTATTTTTATAGATTATCCATTTATTTAAATACTATCTCTAGTTCGAACATGACTAGTTTTAATATATAAAACAGATGATAATACCATACCAAATATATATAATATTACATTCATCCATCCAACAGCCTTAGGATCTTACTGCTCATCTGCATCATTCGACCTTCGGGAAGAGTTGAAGTCACTATTATTTTGAGGTCGTGCTATTTCCAACAATTAGTATCCCAGGAAAAACTCTCAGCCACAAGCAACAATTATTCGGGAACTTAATTTTCTAGTACTTTTTACATTTTTTTTGAATATTTTTAAAAAATTTTAATTTTTTTTATAATGGTATCACAATCTAACACATAGTAATTTATGATTGGTTGGATATTTCAATTGTTTTTTTAGGGTTCAAAGGATTCAATCAATGAACAATTAAAAACATTAAAGCCTGAGGTGGACCCAAAAAAAAAAACTTATTATGCAATAAGTTTAAAATAATTAAAAATCAGTTAAGCATACTTGATCAAACCGTCCAAGAAATATTCTTGTTAATCTAGCTTATTTGTTTGTTCAGTTGAATATGTTTCAAAGTAAATTTAGGAGCAAAAGCTCTTACTCTTCTTCTAAAGGAGAACTTTGGTTTATTCATTGCAAAAATGTCATCATTTTCATGCAGAAATATTAGCAGCATTAGTGATGGTTTAATTTAAAGGCCTTTTCTTTTTCTTCTTTTATTTTGAGATGTCAGCTCATGTTCTTCTTGTACCACTATTTTTTTTCTTGATATTTTCATTACTATTTTGAACAAACCTAGTTTTTAGATATAATTGCAACAAAGAGGGAGAAAATTTCAGGTTTATAACAACTAGCTGGCCCAAAGATGCATTTAGTCTGTAAATCTTAAAGAATGTATTTTAGACGAGCGAGATTCATGGGAACTAAAAAAACCAGTTTGCTGTACTTAAAATCTTCTATTCCCCCATTTTCTTACCGTAGCCTCTAAAATTCTGTATAACATGACCAGACGCTAGCACAACTGATTTTCACTTGTTAATTTGAGTTTCTATCGCTTTGTTTGGTTTTCTTTGCTTAGGTATCCAAAGACAAGTGCTTGGGAAATCATGTTGGGAATGAACTTCGGGGGTACCGTATACAACATGATCTACATGTTTGGTTGACTACAAGGGAGCGGCTTTGAGGCAATCCATTTCTACAAGCAGCATCCAGAAGCAGCTTGGGGTATTTTCCTTTATTGCTTCTGCGGTGCTGTTGTCCAGAATTTCATGTTCTTGATTCGGCCCCTAGGCTTCAACTATATGATTTTTTTATTTTTTATTTTTGAAAAATGAGCAAACATGTGTTGTATACATATTTATATTTGAAATTCAACCTTGGGTGGAGTCACATGTAATGATTATATCTCCTATACCACATTTCCCATTCACATTCTTCTGAATACAATAATAGTCAATTTACCAACTCTACATAAAATAAATGTACCTCCAAAACAGTGAGGAAAAAATGAATGAATTTAGATATGCAATTCGCATATCTTTTAGTACGAAAATTATACGTACCAATGACGGTAGAGGCATCCTCTGAAAGCAAATGACACCAGTTTTGTGGTTGCTAAGAATCATAATACAAAGTGGGTTTTCACTTTATCAAGGAAATTTTCGTCCTTAACCAAAATGAAAACCACGACTTGAAGGAACTTGACAAATCAGGCAGCCTGAAAGTTGCGATAACCCCTGCAGCCAGAGCGCATAAGGAACCCAAAATAAAGGCTGGTATATTTCCTCCACCAAATAGCATCTCACGGACCTGCACCCAGCGATACAAACATCTGAACAAACCAATAAATACGTTCAAAGTCAGTTTTAACTTAATTACATGAAATTGAGATACCACAAAAGGTACTAGTTTTTCTTTCAGTTTACAGTCAACTTTTTATTTTATACGTCCAAAAGTTTCCGACATACAAAGGCACCCAAAATGCCAACATATTTGGAGCTAAAATCCAACTTATGTGGTAAGAAACATTCTGAAAAGGTTACAATGTGCTATAGGTTCCTGTACTAATCACAATTTCGGAATTTTGTCTTTCTACTTTTCAGATTTCAAAATACAGGTTAATTGTTAACACTTTTTCTTTTTCTTTTTTTTAATTTGTTGGTGTGACATTTTGAGATATAGAAAAAATATTCACCCGGTAGCAATGTAACTAAAAATATTGACGTTGTAATAAACCTGAATTTAACAAAATATAATATAACAATGTTAACAGTTGAATCTGAATTTTGAAATCTAAAAAGTAGAGGAACTAAATTCCTATAAATAAAATAGGGACTAAATTCCCAATTCACGAAGAGTACAGGGACCTGTGCATATTTTTACCTTCTGAAAAAATATAAAAGCTCAAATTAAATAGAAAATGCATAAAATTTCATACCTGTGGAACAACAATTGCAAGGTTCAGAACTCCAATTGCCAATCCTGCATAGACACAACTGTTACGTTACAGAAACCATGTAAAGTAGAAGAACACGCCAGAGAAGACTATTGAGATGTAAACCTTGGCCGCCACCAGATTCAGCAGTTAACTCTGCTGTAACAGAAAATGGAACACTAAAGGTAATCTGCATAAACAAAACATACAAAAGAAACATTATTTTTGAAAAGAAAAACTGAAGGATATAAAATCTACAGCAACTCATTTGATACATACAGCTAAAGGAAAGCCTAGAAGAATGAATATAACCAAGGCAGCAATCCTCATTGCAGCACTCCCTCCCATTACATGTTTGATCCCTTGAGAATATTCTCTGACAGATACCAAACTAATTATAGCTGTGACAGCCATACAGCCAAACACAATATAGTTGCTCATTGCCCAAACAAGTCTTGATCCCACCCTTTTACACATCGGCTCAATAAAGAGAGAACTAACACCCAGAACAACCTACATTGAAATGATTAAAAACAAAACAAATCACCAACAGCCCTCATTGAATAACACCATAACATTAATCAGAAGATTGAGAGAAAATCTAAGAAAGACTAACTGATGATCAACTTTGAGTTCTTACAGAATTTAATAGCAAACCAAATGCACCTTCTCTGACACCTTGATCATACAATTTTATTTCAGAAGCATTCCCCTTTGGATCTCCATGATATACTTCTCTTCCCATCCAATCCGTATCAAACAGAAAGAACGGGAACAAGGAAAGCTGCAAATAAAATCCAAATACACAAAAAAACAATAATAATAAATGATTCCTTACCTTTCCTACTTTCCTTATTTCTCGATGGGGGAAGAGAAAAGGTTCTGAAACTGTACAATAAATCAGATCAAAATGTTAACCGTCCTAGTGTCTGTGATCAATCAACAGACAATTGACTCGAGGCCGATCTCAAACAATAAAAGTGTAGAGAACAAAACATTGAGACTTACCCAACTGAGAGCCATAACAATAAGCACTGAGCGCATTCCAGACTGTAAATGCCTTAAACTGGTGTTGACAAGAACAGCACCAGGTCCATCACTGAAAACTTCATCTTGAACATTTGTATCTTTTCTCTTAGCATGCTCAGATTTTGACACTCGCTCATATCCATTTTCAGTATGGTTCCTATTAGCATTGAGAACAACAGATACTTCAGATTTTGATTTTGGGTGTTGAAAGCTATGTTGATTGGAATCATCCAACAAAGGAGCAGAATCCGATACGTGAGCTGGCTGGTTTGCTGGCACTGAAAGTGGAACCTCCTTCGCAAAACATATAGTCACAAGAGTACAAGAAAAGAGAAAGACCTGCATCAATACCACACAATTTTTTTGAGCAATATGGACGGCATCAATGGAAGTGTTTGAAAACATGAGCGACCACAAAATGCAAAAAACTGGCATCCCAACAGGAACTACTGAAAAACCATTTAAAGTTTAGAGAAGCTACACCACATGTCTACATGGTTAAACTTAGAAACTAATAAGAATAACTATTTCAAGGTCAACTTGTGCGAATATTTGGCCCCACAAGAAAATTATCTTCATAGCTCATGGAATCAGCAGGACAACAATAAAGATAAATACAACTGAGATCAACAATTTCAATCACAATATGCCATGCTCATATTAATATCATTATCTGAAGAATCAGTAAGCATGTTAAAGTGACATACCATAATTTAGACCATATATAAACAAATAATACGTATTGAAGTAACGTTTAGTAGAATTTCAGTTTTAACATTCTAGAAAGCTTTATAAGTGTGAAAAGTTCAATGGATAATGCTACTTACAAGAGCAACAAGAAATGCTGCATTAAGATTGGCACAGGCTTCACAGCAAGCTCTACTTTTCAAAGAAGGAAACCATCTGTGTCAAGATAATTTATAGAATTAGATCAATACCTAAATGCATTAAATGATGAAATAAAGAACTGAGTATGCCATATTTGTTTGTTTCATCACAATAACACACGTGAAAACAAATTCCACCTGTGCCAACTCCCACTAGCACCAGCGGAAAATCCCAAGATGTTTCCAACAACCATCCATAAGCAAAATATAGCGTTTGCAGAATTATGTTGATCAGGACCTAATGCATAGCAATCCAACATTTTGTTATACATAGTATTCAAATTTTGTGGTATTATAGGAACTTGTAAACGAAAGGCATTGAACCTAAATATCTCAATGTTGCTATATCTAGACCAGAAAATTTTCCAGTCTTCTTAAAGGAGTTCACCTGACAGATCAGCCAGAAGGGCACGAGCTGGTCCCTAAGGAAATAAAAGTAATATTATTAGCTCATGCAGAATACAAGGTAAACTGGAACAAAAATTTAATTTTCATGGAAGGCTTACCTGCACTGTATTGTTTGCAAGATCCAACATCCAAAACCCAATATCAAAGACAAAAGCTGCCCTTGTTCGTGTACCCTTAAATGTACTGCATTGCATATATCATTCCATTAATATTTTTTTTTTGGTTGAGTTCGGGGGTGGAGACTGGGGGCTATAAGTTAATAGAAGGGATCAAAAGCAGGAAAGGAAACATGCTATCCTCCTTTGTATCGCCTAATATGTATCCAACATCTGCAGAAAACCCGATTATTATCACCTAAATTACAAAACATAGTTTAGCATACATAAAACACAAAAAACATGAGAACAAATTATTTAATTGATGGAACAATCTTCTTTGATGCTTACAGCAACAGAGATCATGAGTGATCCAGCTAGGATAAAAGGTCGTCTCCTTCCATATTTTGAAGTGCATTTATCACTCCAAATGCCAACACAAGGTTGAACCTAACATCAAATGTAAGCCAACTCAATGAATGACATGTAAAGATAGGCAGTGTTCTCCGAATTCTTTTTAACTGTAGTTATTTACATCTATCACTGCAGTAGCACATTTATAGCCAAAAGGATATCAACAAATATATATATCCTAAATCAAATTTACACATCAAAAAAGAGACCATGAAGTCAATCAGCTGTCTACAGTGGGATAAAGTACTACAAGATTCCCAGGGTATGAAGGGAGACAATAAAAATTTGCAAAAACAAAGTACTTTACTATTATGCAAGCCTATTCATAAATCTTCTAGGGACCCATTTTCCACCTTCTATAAGGATCAAGGAGGCATGAAAGTCAGCCCTTCACTAACCCTTTTATGAGTTAGCTCAAAAAGAAGCACAAGCTGTTTTATAAGATTTACCAAGTTACCATATTAAATTGTCAATAAAGAAAATGGCAATAGTATAAAAATAGAAGCATATCTAAGAATTATATGTAACATGGTTCACATCACCTACCACAAGACCAGTTATTGGACCGCAGAGCCAAATAAATGAAGAAAAAGTGTGTCCTATTCCAAGTGTCTGCATGAATCAACCAATCACGCAATGTCAAACATAAAGGAAAGTATTATAAGCTAAAGAGAAGCTTAAAGCAGTTGAAAAGAAATCATGGCTGAAGCTAACAATAAATAAATGAAGAGATGCTATTATACTAGTATAACTGAAAATCATATTATTTTCCAAAGATGTTCTTTGAAATATTACCATCATATTATTCTCTTTCTCACACATGCCAATAATCATCATGCTGAAATTGTTGGCTATCTAGTTACTAGTAAACATTCCCCTTCCCCCAAACCCCCATTTCAATATTTGTTTTCAACTGTTGGCCATCCTATATGATGTTTTTAAATATGATAATGTATTCCTACAAATTATCAGAAGAATTTCTAGAAAAAAGAGAATAAAGAAAAAAACTCTTCTCTCAACACAATGATTTCTCTTTTCCAACTTGTAATTACACCCAAAACGCTTTCTGAATCCCAGAGAATTAAATAAATTTATGAGTAAACATCAAAGAAAGTAATGCCGCTATTCCAGTGTCAACTTTCTAACTGATTCAATTCAAGATGGCTTACAAAAAGTATAATGTGCTGATTTTTTTTCCCTTCAAATTTACAAAAAGAAAAAGAAAAAGAAAAAGAAAAAAAACATAATGGAACACAACAATGTCAACAAATAATAAAACTAATCATAACAGATTGCATCAAATTCAAATTTCACGACATTTATTGTCAATAACCTATTTTTTTTCCCTTTAAATTTCACATAAACTAACGTAAATTACAAAAATGCAAAAAAAAAAAAGCACTTAAAAGACCTGAATGTAAGGAGTCAAGAGCGATAGTTGCAAAGCCCAACCAAACTGAACCCCAGCTGCGATCATACAACTAAGAACTAGAGTCATTAAGCTAGAATCCTTGGACCTGACGCGGATTGGCGACGATAAGTTAAAGTTTCCGTGGGGAGGCCTCGACGAAGGAGACGAGGAAGAAGTTGAACGAAAGCTGGGAGACGAATTCAGATCCATCTGAAGAAGAGGATCGACGATCATTTCAACTTCCAATTCGTTCTTTAAGTTACTGTACGGAACCCTGACTGACACTGAGTCACTCATTCCCGCCAATGCCATAGCCATTTTGACTCAGTCGCGGGTTATCCTCAAAGAGCTAATTAAATCAAGCCTCCAAATTAAAAATTTAGAACATAAAATCGAAATAAATTTCTTTTTCTCTATTTTACTTTTTTGTTTTTCAGTTTGGATCCGAATAAAATTACGTTAATGCGAGGTCATATCTGGGCAGAGACAAGGGAACGATTAAGAGGAATGACGGTCTTTCGCTCGCATTTATTTATTGCTCATGTTCGCGTACGTCACATATGCATCAAGGATAATGCAGATGAGTTCTAAGATCTTTACGTGTAAGGTCAATGTTATTGTTTTTCATAAATGATCATGAGTTGTCGACAAGAAAGTTTGACATCAAAGAGAAAAGCGAGAAAGGGGAGCGTTGGATGGAGGGTGGGAGGGAAATGGATCAGCGCCGTTGGTTAAAAGGATATTCCTGACGTAAGAGAAAAACCCACACCCACCCGATTGCTGGGGTCGAGTGTACAGACAAAATTAGCGAACCAATGAAAGACGCGGGAAAAACAACAGATACTCCGTCCCATGGATGGAGTTGGAGCATAATTTGAATTTGTACTAAGAATTTCAAAGAGCAAAATTATTGGATTAGAAAACCAACCTAATTCACAAACTTAAAGTTTCTATATTTATTTCAAAATAAAAAAATTCATAAAAATTAGAAATATAAAAATTGAAAGGTAAAAAAAAATAGAAAGATAAAAAAAATACAATTTTTATAGGAATGCTCGATGGAAAATTTAAAAGAAAAAATATTTTTATTTTTTCCATTCACTACCTAGTAAAGTAGAAAAATAAAATAAAATATTTAAAATTTATATAAATTTGAATTAAGATATGCTTTTTTATTCTCTTCTTTCATCTTTCTAATTTGAAAGAATTGATTTTATCCATGAAAATGATTATCATTACTATTTTATTTCTCAAGAAAATAATTATCAAATTATTTTTAACATTTTCTAACCCTAAACTCTACATTTTAAATTTAAACATTTGATAAGTTTTGCTAAATTATTTTCTTCCAACTCTGACTTCAACTAATTTCATAAACATAGAGTGATTAAATTCAAATTTAGATATGAATTTTTTTCCAAGCATTTAAGCATGGTTCATATGCGAAGTATATCTTCTAAACTGCACCTAAAGGCTAAAAGGAGTACAACGAATTCAAAGGTTGAAACCCATCTGATCGAAGGTTAGACCCTAAAGATAATTTGACGTGCAGTAAATCACATGTCCGCCATTGTCCACAGCTTCCGAGGTTTGACCTCTCAGGGTCCACTCTTTAAGTCTAAATCTCTCTCTCTCTCTCTCTCTCTCTCTCTCTGTGCTTAATCTTAACTAAAGGTTATTAACAGAACTATTAACGTATGCACAAGCCATGGCTAGCTTTCCTCTATAATTTGAAACTTTGCCATATTCATCAAATATACATTAGAACCGTAATGTCACCATGAATAAACCAATATAATCTTAATAAAAATGGCTTAAAGTGCTCATATTTCGTTTTCTAATTTGCTGTTGAAGTTGTTTTAATTCTGGGGTGTTTTTGTCTTGGTGTTAGTTTGTAGGCATTTCAGTGATAGATGGTTATGATGTGTTTCCTCGTACTGTTCTAATGCTTTGTAATTAGTTCTGGTGTTTGCTCCATGCAACACTTTTTTTTTCTTAATAAAATTTAAATTGCTGAGAAAAAAGAAGCAGGAATTTTCCTCACTATCGCGGCTGTAAATCAACTCATAATTTCTTTTTATTTTATAAATATACGAGGATAAACTCGGACAGTATACAAGTCTCTTGATGACAAGGATTACGAAACATGGTTCACTGTAGCCACTGTTCCACCTTTGTTCTGCATTACTACAATACAAGCGATGATAAACAAACCCTAGACCTGGAAAAAGTGAGTAATACTTAATCTAGGAAAAAAAAAAACCAAAAATCTGATCATTACATAAGTAAACTCCTGATAATGGCTGCTTGGTCGCTATCGGTGTCTGTGGAAGCTAATAGCTGAGATAACCGATCGCTTAAGCCGTCAACTTCTCTGTGTAAGCTTCTGATATAGTTGCAGGTTTCCTGTAAGACCTTAGAAGCTGATACCTGAAGAGAAAATTACAAATTAGAGGGGGAAAACATTAATGAAACAACATGATATTTTTTAAGATTAATTATGGGATTTCCTTCTAAGGTTCAAAAGAAACATCAAATTTAATATATGTTTGAGTATAGCACAACAAAAGTGAAGGAAGGCCATAGAAAAGAAAAAGAGAAATGTATAGATAAAAAAAAAAGAGCATGGTAAAAGTACCTTGTCGGAGCGTCTTCCACGAAGCTCAGGGATAAGCTGTTGCAACTTGGAAACAAGATCGATGATCTGATCATCAGTGATCCTTGAAGCACCTGATTGCCTGGAACGTGATCTTCTGCTTGACATTGTATTGATATTTGGCTCAGGAAAGTAATCAACAAAGTGAAAGTTTAAGGATATTATAAATATATGGGATGTGGTTTTGTCAGAGAAGAAAAACCTAAGGGGAAAATGGGATGAGAGGAGGAAAGAAACAAAGTAAAAAACAAGAGCAAGAAAGGTAGAGAAGAGATATGCTTGGGTAGTGGAATTATAAGGGACAAATGCATGGAAGAAAGCAGTGGGCTATGCTTCTTATTAAATAGGGTTCTTATGGTGTATTGATATTTATGAATCAGAATTATATAAATAAATATAAATATAAACTGAAATAGAATAAAAAGGAAGAGAGATACGCCATACTGTCCTTATCGGAGTGTCTGGGAACTGGGGTAAGTAGGCAAGTGGGTTAAGGGCAAATGTAGTCAATAATCACCCATCTACGCGGCCCTCCCGTCTGTCAGTTTAGCACGCAAGCCCACGTTCTCTTATTACTTCCTGTCTTTTGAATTATACTTACTTTGTCAGTCTATAAGTTTAAACTACTTAATTAATAATTTTCTATTTTTAAAACATACTACATACTTTAATTTTTCTCTTCGCATTTAAATCTAAATTATAATTTAATGTGGGTAAAAAATTGATTTAAACCATATATTTATTAAAAAAATTTAATAACTAAATCATAAATTTGAAGTTTTAAAAGTTATAATTTTATTGATTTAATATAAAATATATAAAATAAAAATAATTTTATAGTAATATAATTTATTTTGAATTGATATTTAGTTGATTCATGACATCAATTTAATCTATTGATAAAGCATTCTATGTGTTGTTAAAAGATGAAGTTATGAATCTTTGAGTTTTTCAAGTTTGAATTTCACTTTACTTACGAAAATTGTGTATTAATTAATTAGTTTATTGTGAATTTTTTTTTTAGTGAATGAAAAACTACATAGAGATATGCCCAAACCCCCTGGATCGGTTCAAATAGCTAAAGGCCAACTTTATTACCAATAGTCATTTTAGTTAGACTATTTATCTCTTTATTGTCTTCTAGATACATGATGAATAGATCAATGCACAACTTTAGCCAATAAAAATTGGATCATTTTAACCTAAGTGGAATTCGATACGCCTTGTATAGCTTGTACCGCCTCTAGACTATATGATAAGATAATTATTCTGACAAACTCTCTATCAAGTGTAATTGTCAAACCATCCAGAATACTCCATAATTCAGTATCGAAAATAGAACAGGTTCCTAAAAATCGATTATAACCAAGAACCTATGTTCTATTCTTTCTCATATAACATTTCCAATCATGGTTAATCCGAAATTCACTTTTACTGCACCATCAATGTTCAGTTGAATTGTTTATTTAATTTAGTATATAATGATTGATTTAATGATTAAAACTAATAATATAGTTAATTAATATGATTAAAAAAAAAAAGCATAGCACTTTCCTAACTTTAATTCCTTTAAAAGGAGTGAATTAAATAAGAGTGGGTTAAAGTAGTTCTTAGAAGTTAGACCACATAGATTCTCCCATTATAGTTAAATTCCTAGGTTTTGCTTAGGGCATGATCTTACTTATCTAACCTAGATTTAAAAGATTAGTTGTGTTTAAATATTTAAAAGAGAAAGGAGAAGAAACATATAATAATATCATTAAAATAGGTACGTAGTACTTTTAAAAAATTAAAATTAGGGTGTTCCATTTCCATATCTCCACACGTGATAAATCACATGTTCTACCTTTCTTCAGCTAGATTTAAAAGTTTATATAGCTTCTCATGGTCAAGTCTCCTATTCAAAAATTTGTTTATTTTAATTAATCTTGATTCTATACCCATAACATCGACTAACACCGACTTAAACTTGATTTTCAACGATAACAATAATAATGACCACATATTCTTATTATTATATAGTAAGAAAAACGTCGGTAACATCCCTTAATCAATGCTATTAATCGTAATTTCCTCATTAATCAATATGGACAAAATTTTGCTGCGTTAGAGAACTGATTGGGGGGCTATATTATATGCATAAATACATCTTTTTAAGTTTTGGTTAAATTTATGTAATGAATTTTCACCTTAACATGGCCATGTGTCATGTGACTTCCAAAAATTCATGCATATCTTACAACACATTTCAAGCTCTCAATTGCGAAAATCTAGTTTGCTACCCTACAGGACAAATTAAGATTACAGGTTTGCGTACTGTTTTAATTTTGTAACTATGTACGTTTATATGACATTATTGATGGAATGTTATTTGGTTTAATGGTAAATTTTATTAGTAATCATTTAATTATATTTTTTGTTTTAAATTATGAAAAGTTATAAAATAGTTATTTAATTTTTTTGTCATTCAACTATAAAATGCTACAAAATGATCTACAAATTATTCAATTTTAACCTTTTTGTCACCAAAATGACTAATGATGACAACTTTTAAAGTTGACATAGTAGTAACTTTTAACTCTCAACATTTATAAATTATGTATATTTAGTCTTGATTCTAAAAAAATTAACCCTCAATATTTATATTATGTAATTTGGTCTTTTTTTGCATTTTTATTTTTCCTGTGACATTGAAGATTAATTTTAAAAGAATGAAAAAAATATTAAAATTATTATCTTGAATTTTTAGTGTTGCCTTTTTTTTTGTATATTTTCAATCACATTCAGTTGATAAATTTGTTTTTTTAGTGTTTTAGGTGAAAGTGTCAAGAAAAGTAAAATTGCAAAAATAAATAAATAAATTACACAATGTATAAATGTTGAAGATTAAAATTGTTATTATACCAATTTTTAATAATTAGTTGGGTGACTATTTTGTAACTTTTCATATAGTTGGGTATAAAAAGAAATTTACTGATAATTGATGACCATTTTGTAACTTCTCATAGTTAGTTAATCAAAAAATTACTAATAATTAGGTGATTACTGATATAATTTACTCTTAGATTAATCAATCACTGCATATTACATTATTACTCCCTGTTTTAGCCCTAATTTATTTGTTCTGCATTTGCATATCCATTTAAATTCTTACGGTCTCCAAAGTCTCGAAGACTTAGAGCAGAAATTCAGGGTTTTTTTCTTCATCATAATCGACATGCAACTAGGCAGTCACTAGACAAAGGCATTAGTACATATGACTGTTAGCTTTCTTGTCTAATGCCATACCCTTGCTTTAATGGAAAAATATTAGTAACTTTGGATAAATATACCGATGTTCAAAGTTTTATAAACACAAATCATTATCAAAAGTTTTTATAAATATAAATTATGTTAATCACGATTATGATACAAAAATTACATGAATATGATACAGACCCAAGCCAGGTAGAAGGAACCCAAAGCAAAGCAAAGTCCAAGGAGAGGAGAACTATGTGGTCCAAAATTGACCTTCGGAATCAAACCCTTGTGCCACTGTCTTTGCAACCCAACCATGTGGGATGTTTTCCCTCTGCCTTGTTTCAGACATGTCCATCTTCAAGCCTTTTAACTCATGCATCCTAAGACTGAAACAACCTGAAGGTCGGCAACACCCTTTTTTTTTTTTTTTTTTTGTAGGTATTTCAGATTGTCGGGAAATTGAATTGTATTTTAGAAAATTTTAAGAGTTCACCGCCATTAAGGGTAAAACAGGTTTCATACGGAACTAACCACGTGATTCATTTGCCTCTTGCACTTCACTTCTTTTCCTAAATAATACTAAAACAACCTGGAACCTGTTTTTGATGTAACAGCATTTTGGCTTCAGACTTCATCATCTGATAACAATGTTCATATATCAAACCAGATAAGTAGAAACCTTAGGAATAGGAAGGATGAATTAATAATGGGAATGGATGCATGTTGTAACGGGGACAACAAAATCCAAACTTGTCTATGAAGTGAAAAGTTACGTTCGGTTTCTCAAAACATAAAAGACACCACATGTAATGTTTTCTTCTTTTTTCTTTTTAAAGTTAAATTAATTGAGAGCTTTAAAAATTAAAAAAGAAAAATGAATGTTTTTGAGGCACAAATGAAAAAAGAGAGTTCAGAAAGACAACAGAAACGGTTAATAATGGAGAGTCACAGTCGATGTCTCAAAAACTATAGCTGACTTAATCATACATGTGATTATGATATGATTTGAAATCTTGACGTTGTCGTAGGCCCATCCACGTTTCAAGATTCAATGTTTACTAAATATGAATATATTTAAAAAAAATAAAATGATAATTACAGGATTTGCAAACACCAGATACAGTCAGCCTTAAAATAACTAAAACAACAGCAAGATAATAAGAGGTATATTCCCATTTTGTTGTCCAAGTTAAGCTTCTATGCTAAACTCCAATTCATTTCCAACCTATCTTTACCAACAACATCCCATTTATTCTATATTTCACAACGTTTAACATATTATATATAGAGTAAAACATGTCAACAATGGAAATTCTATTTTTATTTTATTTTTCAAAGAAAAGGGAAGAAAGAAGAGTCAAGTGCCAGCACCCGAAGGGACAAGCATTCACATATTATTGAGGTTGAATGGGAGAATTGCAAACTTTGAACTAAGAAATGTGCAAATCAATTTGGTTGCGCTTTGTTGCGTTGTATTTGTCTCTATTTATAGTAAAATTATACATCATAAATTTACAAATCTTACTTTAATTCAATGTTAAAAGATTAGTATATAAATATTAAGGTAAGTTTGGAAAGCTCTATGGTGTCTAATTGTTTGTAATTAAATATATGTACATCATGTTTGGATAATCATTATAATTAGTGAATCTCATTCGATTGAGTATAATTGAAGCACTCTGAATATATTATTTAATTTTCAAATGAGGAGAAAATTAAGATAATTACAAACAATTACACTTAAATCAAATACTATATAATTTTTAATCACACTCGTACATTATTTAAGTTTTAACTATGCAATGAAATTTTAAAAAATCTGAATAGTTATAAAATCATATAAATTAATGCATAATATTAACCCTTAATAAAACAATGCATAATATTAATCCACAAATTTTTTTGGGAAATTTGTGATTAAGTTGTTGACAATGGCTTTTTTTTTTTTTTGCAAATGTACTCTTCTTATATTGTCTCTATGATTTTAATGACAATTACAGTAATTTTCTTTTACAAAAATTAAAATTACTTAAATGCTTTATGGTGTATGTCAAACACAAGATTTACAATAATCACTAGCCATAATAATTTTTAAATAGAAATGTTAAATTTCTAATCAATGTTTAAGAAATTTAAGATTATAAAGACAATCAATCTTAATTTCTCCAAATATTTATGTCAATCAACCTCTAAAAATTATTACATAATAAAAGTGTAAGAATCCCAAAGTCATTCAATCAATAAAAATTGAATCTTGTATGAAACTACTAATCTATCTCATTAAAAGCCACAATATTAATTTTCAAAATATTAGTCAAGTAAATATTAGAAAGTATAGTTACGGAGCCCCACTTAAAAAGTATTGAAAGATTAGTCACTTATCTTGTAAATTTCTAGAGAGTGTGTAAGAGAATAAGAGAAAATTGAAAAAAATGATGAATAGTGAATTAAAATAAAAGATTAGAGATTTTAGGGTTTTAGTGGTGGAGAGAAATTAATTTGTTTATAAAATATTCATTTTCAAAAATTAATCGGTATTTTCTAATTTTTAGGTCAATTCACCAATTTTATAAATTAAAAAAATTGTTAAGTATTTTTACTTTTTCTTTGTGGGAATTGACCCCATAATCACATATGTTAGCTCTGTTATTTTTATACAATAAATAGTATTTCAGTTTTAAGATGTATATTTTAAATATTTTTCAAATATAATTATGTGAAAATTTTATTGACAAAAGATAAGTTGTAGTTATTTTAATAACCAAAAAATTATATTTAGTTATATTACACAATATTTATTATAAATTATTTATATTAATTTTAATTATATTACATTGCATTTATTATTAATTATATATACTTGGTCAATGATCAACCAATGATAATAAAAATATACGCTTAATGTTAGAGAAAGAATAACCCAACACAAATGGAATGCATGTTTAATTAAATAAAATTTATTTTATAAGTTATCTTATTTTCAAATATTTTCTTAGATTAATATATGTAGTTAATATATTTTCTTAAGTATAGTTGATAATTTTTGTAATAATTAAAATTTTCATATTTTAAAGTTATGTAATTGTTTAATTACAATTTAATATTATCAAATATGGCATCGAAAAATATGATACAATTATATTATGTTAACAAACGCGTCCACAAAATTAGAATTTTGAATGCATTTAGAAACCAATTAATAATTGGATTTGGGTGTAATTATTTATAATTACATATGTAGTGTGTTTGGGTAACCATTATAATTAGTGGGTACCATTGAATTGCTTTTAATTGTAGTACCTAATTACACTTTTTAATTCTAATACATATAATGATGTTTACATATAAAATATTTTTATTGAGAGAAAATGGACATCAAAATAGATTGAATTTGTAGGTAATCTGTTCATACCTATATCGTTAAACATGTCCATTAATACAAATATGCTAATGATTCTTTTTTATATATAATTTAATTGTCATCTCCATTATTGAACATATAGGAACACTTTTGACCATCGATATAAGGTTGTATAAATGTGGATATGCCAACAATTTTATGTCGATATAAAGTGAAGTTGTAATTATATAACTAAACATATAGCGACGATTAACATGTCAATAGGGATCTAAATGTTCATTTTATAATTTCAATTAATAATATTGATCATTTATATTTTAATTAAACATACTTTATATAAAATAAAAAATCATAATTACAAAAAAATTATAATATAGAAAATAAAATAAAATACTATAATGCTCTTTTACCAACTAAACGGTCACCAACGAAATTAAATACGTAATCCAAATACGTAAAACGGTAATCACAAAATAAATTAAATTTATGGTTTAAAGTAAGTAGCCTATCTAGCAATGGTAATGGATAATGTAAACTAGCATATTTGTATATTTGGATATTCTGAATTTTACTAATATTCAAATCCATGTATTTTATTTATTATCTGTGGTAAATTTAGAGTAAATTTGGATATCTCTTATCTAAATATGTGTTACTTTTATGAATTGATATACCTACACCTTGTGAGCTGATGGTCGCTAAACTAACTAGAAATTCGACTAAGGCAAGCGCACCTATCGAACAGTAGTATAGTTGCAGTGAGACCGGAAATATCATATCCAAAAGGACTAGAAGTACTAGTAATTACTATCTTTTTATTATCTACCCCAAGAATTAAAGGGATTTTTTTAAACTAAAATTAACTATTTAATTAACTAGGAACACGGCAAAGGTAAAAATTGAAAAATACTGTTGGAAAACCGATGGATGATATGAACTTGGATATGGATGTCACGAGTCGTGTTGTTGCCCGATCGTTTAAATTGGGTAAAATGAACAGTTTGTAAAAATAGGCTTACAAATGGTTGAAGAATAAGCTAAAAGAAAAGGTTTCAAAAGGTTAGGGAAACAATGATAGGTGGTAGGCTAAAGCTTAAGAGTGAACCAACACAATAGATTCGTGCTGACTCGAAACTTAGAAAGCAATTAGGCTGAAAGGGTGATGGAAAAATGGTAAGGATCGTTTAATAGTAAACCTCAACCTGCTATCTACATAGATAGGAACCTCGGTATGGTGAACGCCACACTTGGATACAAGTGATAAGTTCTAAAAAAAAAAATTAAACAGAATTGACGCTACAAGGGTTGCTTGATAAGCCAACTCAGTCTTTAGAGAAAGTGGGAGTTGAACACTCACAAAGTAAGAAGATATCATCAAATTCATCAAAGGTTCTTTTACAAAGACTGATTTCTCCTATTTATAGTGCTAGAATATGCTAGATGAATAGTCACAAGAATTCATATTAATGTGCTAATTAAAGACTGAAATAAAGTTCAAGTCTTTTGAAATTCTTGAATCAAGTAACTCCACTCTTGAATTCTCTTTAATTCAGCTGAATGAATGACCGTAAATGCTTGAAAAATGACTCTTGAATTGTCCCTTGGCTAGCCAAATAGACACCAGCTCCTTAAAGGCATTTTGAATGCTTTGAGTTAATTTTTGAAGTAGCAAAAATGGTTGCTGGTAGATGAAGAGGTTGCTGCTGAAATAAAAAAATGATATAATGCTCCTTAAAGCTCTTTAAATGATGTATAAAACCTCATTTGTAACAGCCTCCTTGTTTGTAACCGAAAATGACTTGAAAAGTCACTTTATTGAATGTGTAACAGCCTTGAATTGTAACGGTTATGAGCTGAAGAGTTACTTGCATTTAAACATATTAAATTGAACTTACTAAACACATTTAAACACTTATTGAACATGCACTCATTAAACACTTAACTTAGATAAATGGCTAAAACCTAAGTAACAATTATTCCAGCAACTACTTAAATTAATAGAAGCATAATTAATTAAACTTAAACCATGCATCCATAAATAATCGTAGTAACTAGGTTAATTATGAGCAACACTTATTAAATGAAGTTCAACAAAATCTTTATTAATTAAACTAAAATAAACTAAGATGAGTTGAATAAAGTCCAGCAACTCATTTATTTAAATTAGATAAGTTTATTAAAATTCAAGTTCAACTTGCAATAAATTGCAAGTGACACCAATTGAGCTGTTCCATGCATGGCTATTGGATCCGGCTTCTTGCTCTCCCCAACCTCGATCCACATAGCTTGCTAACACTTCTTGAAATTTCTTAGCTCATGATCGAGTTATAGGTCCTCATGGTAGCTCAATGGATTCAGTAATGATTTCCCGAGCTATGATCGCATCAATGGAGAAGACAATACCCAAGGAAGAATCCACCTAGACTTCACTTATTACTTCTAAATTAAACAATTTATTCACTTGACTTAATTCGTAGAAATCCCTGATTTATGTTAATATCTCTCTCGAGACTAAAAACAACTGACTCTAGGTTGATTAATTAAAATCTCTTTCTAATTAAAACCCCTATTGTCGCATTAACTCGATCTATGGATTCCCTTATTAGATTTGACTCTAATCCAGAAGATTTACGTAGTCCTATGTCTAGGATTGCATTTAACTCCGCTTAATTATGCTAAATCTACTCTTAAACAGGGACTTTTGCTCCACTGAATAAGCACATCAGACTTGAATTAATATCCTGAAATATTAAAACAAGAATTAAGAACACATAATTAAGAATAAGAACAGGTATTGATCATATCATTCAAATAGTAATAAGATCTGTCTTAGGTTTCATCTCTCTTAGGTATTTAGGGAGTTTAGTTCATAACGATGGGGGAAAACATCTCAAAATTGGGAAAACAACAAAACATAAAGAAACCCAAAGAACTTCTAAGGAAATTGAATGGAAATCTTTGGTCTTGAAGTAGATCCTGCTTCCGAACTGATTCCGATGGCTGTCTTCGAGTATTCTCTACCTTCTGCTCTCCATATCCCCCCTTTGATCCTTTTCTAAGGTGTTTATATAGACTTTGGAATGCCTAAAATAGCCCAAAATTAGCCTTTTACGAATAAATTTAGACTTGGGCTGGACAAGGACACGGCCGTGTGCCACGCTCGTGTGAAGGTGCTCAAGCCGTATGCAATTCTGACGTGATTTAATGTCAACACGGCTATGACACACGGGTGTGTGGCCAACCCGTGTGTCACACACGGGCGTGTGGATTACCTATGTGGGAGTGCCTAGGCCATGTGAAACACTGAATTAGGCCCATTTTGTCCGTTGTTTCTTACTCTTTTCACTTTCCTAAACTCTCATGAGTATAAAACATGAAATTAAAGGATTAGGAGCGTCAAATTTATTAAATCTTATGATAAATCATCCAAAAATATGCCAAGCATGGGGTAAAAATATGTATATATTATGGTTTATCATGAGCTCATCTCATGACCTATAACTCATACCTACGAGAAAATGACAATTAGTAAGATAGCTGGGTTTCAAACAATACAGAACTAATACAAAAGTGGCACATGCAGCATTAGGTAGGACCAACATTATAAGACCCTTGAGAACCAAGGAATAGATATCCCTTTTTTTACTGTCTCTATACCTACACTCTAAGCTATCTTTCTTCCCCTTCCATGCTCCTATCGTCGGAGGAACCCTTACTCTAATCATTTATAACAACCTCGACTCTGCACCCAATGGGTGAATAATCGTGATCATCGTAATCCTAACTTTGTATTAACACAAATAATTAACTAATATTAGGAATTTTTTATTTGAACATGATCCTTTTAATTTATAATCTTAGAAACAAGTTACAGATTTGAAATAACATCATTTGACAAAACCTAACAAGTTACAGATTTGAAATAACATCATTTGACAAAACTTACTCCTTGGTTGACCAAAAGCAAAGCTTTAAGTCTAGCCTTTTATCTTAAGTATGAGATGATAAATGCATTAATTTCTATTTAGATGCATAGATTGATATAGTTTATCCTTAAAAGTAAATTCTCTCAGGTCCTTGATAGAATTTTATGCACACTTGAAGAAAGATGCTATTAAGCCAAATTCTAAGTATTACATAAAGATTTATGTTTGAGGGGAATATATTAAGTTTTATCCTTCAAATATTAATGATAAGCTATAGATTATTGGAATAAAATTTTAGCTATGTTAATTAGTGGAGTGAGAAAAACTTGGAACAAAAGAATTGGAATCCAAGTTCAACTTGAAAAGTTCTACGCGACACTGCACAAACTTTCTATACACAATTGAACACTCACATCTTACGATGCTTTAGTAAGAAAAAGATTTAAGGTGATACTATATAAAATAAGTACTGAAATAAGTGTTGGTTTTGGAACATGCTAAGACAAATGATATTTGCCAGGGGTTGGCTTTCCTTTGATTTATCAAATATTCATGAGTTAGTAATAGATTAAATTTGATGATGATCACTTGAATCCTATTAGTAGCCGTATAAGTTGAAAGACAACAACAATTTTACTATTAGTAGCGATGTAGAAGAAGCCATTCCACCTAATGCTCCAATTGTTGAGGAAGTTGTTGTAGAAATTACTACTGATGATGTTGTTATGCTACTATTGGTGCCATAAATAGTTTGACTAAAGCATAAAGAGCACGAACACTAGATAGTCGTTACAATGAAGTTTCTAAATTATTCTAATCTAAATTCACAAATTGTTTGATTAGTACTATCCAAAATTGAATCCGACTTGAATACCATTATCCTCTCGATATTCGAATCCTCAAAAAAAATTAAGTTACCATTTTCAATTTTATGTTAAGTATTTGAATCTGCAAAAATCTAAATCCAAATATGTTAAAATTAAAACATTAAAATAAAATCACATCAAACAAACAAATTAATTTTAAATAAAACTTATTCATAATTAAAATAAATAAATGAAAACAATTAACAAAAGAAGTTAAATAACAATCCAAACAAATTAAATAGAATAATTTCCCATCAATTTAAATATACCTTACAATTTAAACATAAGAATTCCAAACAAAATAAATTTCAATAACAATTTCAAATAACTTAATATCTTAAACAACACAAGGTATTCAAAATATACTTAAACATACTACTTCCAAATAAAAGTAGTTTCAAAACATAAAAACAACCATTTTACTCAATTCAACCAACTATGAATCAATCTTCTTCCAATGGATATTTAAAATTAGATACTATACCTACATAACAAAAAGAATTAAGCATTACTTTTAATATTGAAATGTAAAATAATATTTTATTTTTGAAACATATATAAAAATAAGTATTATATACCTTTGGATCTCTTCTTCAACCAATTTTTGAGAGCACATCAATGCCTCCAATGCATCCGGATAAAGTTTACTTCTATGGTTACCTACAAGTGGACTCAAATGCAACAATTGAAACAAAAATAGTAAGAAAGCCCTTCACAATCATTTACAAAGTTGAATATTTTGGACTGATTGTTCTCTACCAATTAAGAATATGCAAATATTTTGTCAATAGCAAAACTTTCTCATCCAAATAGTAGTCTAATTTAAAATTCACATTTGTACTTTCAGAAGAAGCATTTAGAAATTCAATCAACTTGGTAAGATCTTATTTATGAGGCTACGCAACTAATGTTTAAATAGATGATGGAGCGATAATGCTATATTCATATGATTTCGGTTTAGAGAATCTATATTGGTTTTCATCAAGTAAACAATAACAAGTTTCCTCAAGTTTTTCGATTTCATAAGGAGTGTCATCACCATAAATTCTAGGATAATAGCAGTGCACCACCTTCATTTTATACCTAGGATCCATTATAACCAACACAATTAACACAACATTAGTAACACTCCAATATTTTCTTGAACTTGTTAAACATGTTCTTTGCCATTGAACTAATTACATCATCATCAAAGCACATCTATTCCACTAATGAATTTCGAAGTTGACAAATTGTTACTAAAAAATGACAATAGGATAGTTTATCCCTCAAAACAACTTATCGGCATTGTAAAATACCTACAACTTGTCAACAATATTTTGTGACACCTCCCAATTTCTCTCCCTGGGGACATTAGTAAATTTTATATCCCTAAGTTTCAACGTATGAAAAATATTCTTGTACTCTAAAGTTGAATCTTGCTTAGTTCTCCAATCAAAAATAAACTTTTTAATTTGTTTAGAAATAATTTGACTAGCAACATATTTAACCTTTTTCACTTTAAAAGAACTAGAAGAGCAAAATGCTACACTATCATGAATGGTTTCAATTACATCTTTAATTATAGTCAATCCATCTTTCGCAACAATATTCAAAATATTCACACATTTTATGGAAAGGATTTTTCAATGAAGTACAAGTTCAGGAAGTAAATTATCTGCTATGATAGAAAACATGCCATCATCAAAGCCACATTATTCTCAATGATGGTGGAAAGTTTGTTCTCTAAGTTTCACTCAGTCAAAGTATTCATCAATTCATTTGAAAAATCATCAATCACGTGAAGCATGGGCGCATAAATAAACCTATAGCTACAAAAATAATAGTACATAATTCATTAATTTTATTTCATAAAACAATAATAAAATATGCAATTAATAAGCATATGAAAATTTTTACTTCAAAACATGACTTTACAACTCTCAAGAATTATAAAAAAATGAGTAGTGATGGATATGTAGTCATTATTTTTATTTGAAGTCCATATATTAATTGTAATTGTTATTTGACTTCCTACTTTCTTAAAGACAATCATTAACTTTGTTTTTTTTTTTAGCTATAAATCTTAAAAATTTTCTTTTCAATTGCAATTCGAGAAATCATGTTAAAAAAGGTTGGAGACCATTAACAAACTTCTTAAAGCCAACATGGTCAATAATAGAAAGTAGATACTCATGTAAGATTACAACAATAAGTTAACTCTTGAATCATAAATTAGTACATGGTAAAATTATATTTTGATCTCTCAAAAATTATAATTCAATTTCAATCACTTTTAAAAAATTCTATATTCTCACCACGGCTAGAATTAAACATTGCAAAATAGAATCGAACTGGTAATTGGAATAATATCCAAACTTATACCAAAATAAAATTGAATAGGACCCATAAGGTTAAGCAAAAAAAAAAAAAAACTAATTAACTAAAAACGAAATTGATCTGCGATGTTTGGAAGTTGGAAGGTTTTTGAAATAGTTAGTTTAAAATTTCCAATTACCCAAATTGACTAAATTTTATTTATTTTATTTGAATTATAATTTATGAACATACTAGAATCTATGATTTGATGATTTATAATGATGATATGTGAATATTACATGTCTATTGTTATTGTCTTTTTGATGAACTGATATTGTTATTCTTACCACTATATTATTAGTTGCATGTCTACTGTCACGGTTGAACCGAATACATGTTAAACATGCCTACTACTACTGTTGAACCGAATACATATTAAACATGTCTACTGTAACACCCCTTAACCCCAAATCGTCACCAGAAGAGGGTTATGGAGCATTATCGGAGTTTACAGAATAATTACACACAATTCCATTATTTTCTTATGTTTATGTCAAAGCTGTCTTCTTGAGCAACAGTCACTAAAATATTTATAACTGGAGCTACGAAACTTCAAATTAAGTTCCGTTAATTTTTCTTAAAACTAGACTCATATACCTTTCTACCATAAAATTTTCAGAATTTTTAATATAGCCAATTAGTACAGTTTATTCCTCAAAGTTACCCCTGGTCTGCTATTTGACAACTTCGACCCTTTTTTTACTAAAATTTAATTATCTCATAGCATAGGACTCGGATGATGTTCCCGTTTATTTCTTTTGAAAATAGACTCATTAAAGATTCTAAGCATATATATTATAGCTCATAATTATTTTTATACAATTTTTAATGATTTTCCAAATTCAAAATAGGGAATTCCAAAATCAATCTGACATTATCTCACAAAAATTCAAATTCATACCAAATTAGTCATATCCTATTTTATACCATAACCAAACCTAAATTTATTTATTTCATCCTTACATTTACAATTTCAAAATGACACACACATAAGACATCTTAGGTACATGCCATTACCCATAATTAACACACTTTACCTCATTGAATTCGGGATCAACGTTCTATCTTTACTTTACCTGCGCACGGAAACAAACCGTACACTGAGTATGGTATACTCAGTGGTATTTCTATAATCCAAACACTTGATAATATAACAATTAAACTTAAAATCACAATAACAAATATAACTATTCATTTATTTATTTTATAGATAAGTTTCATTTACTTACCATAAAAATTCTATACAAGCCATATAACAAACACAACAACATATTTGCTCAATTCTTTTCATTTGCTTACCGTATAAATTCTTTACAATATATTCACAATTCATTTGTATTCACACTTTACTTCTTAACAATATACCATTTTAATTCATTCTAACATCAATCATCATCCATTTGATCTTCACTCATTTCATGAACCTTTTGGTTCATGTTTTCAATCTCATGTCTCAAATTCAATTCTCAATTCAATTTCTCATTTCATTCCAATAGCTCAATCAATCAAATTCACTCGATTTATCTTTTCACTTATTTACCCCTATTAACAAGACTCGGACTCTGATAGATACGCGGATTCCTCCCAAACACACCAGAATATCCAACCCAAACACACCCGGAATATTATAAATCCTCCATAACACACCAGTATATCATATCCTCCCAAACACACCAATAAGGCATTAAATGCCTCTTCGGATAAACCGAAGTATATAATAACAGAAACATCTTCTCGGTCGAACTACAAATCTCCCATTCACATCACAAATCCAATGGCATGCCATTTGTATCCAATCTGGTCCGATACTGTTAATAAGGTATTTGATTCACTTTCTCAATTTAATAAATCTTTCATCAATATACCATTCTAATAATCACATATATTCACACATTTTCATAATTTCATATATTTTCATTCAATTCAACAAATATATTTCAATTATTCACATTAATTCATAATTCAATACAACTCAATTCACTTTTCAATATCAAATATTCAATTATCACAAATCTCATATATTCATATCAATTCCCTCATATTCCAATCAATATAATTTTTTTCAATATAACATTCATTCAATATTCAAATTTTACATAAATCATATATATATATATATATATTTCAATCAATATAAATTCAATCAAAATGATTTCAATCAATATAAATTTGATAAATTCATCACATACCAAAATCAATCCATTTCAATTGTAAAATATCATAATTCTAACACTAACAATTGTTATCTGTATATAAATATAACAAATAATGACTGAGTTCGGATTATAGAAATACAAACCGTATTTTCTCAAGCTAACTCCAGTTGTCTTTGCCATTTTTCCTTGCTTAACCGAGATTTCCCGAGACAACATTAGCTATTAAACTTCCAAACCTTCAAACCCTAATTCTCCCTTTTTCTTTTCTTTCTCTTTTCTTTCTTTCCTTCCCCTGCTTTTCGTTTGCCTATTCTGTTTCTTTTCTTTGTTTCCTTTCTCTTTTTCTTTATTTATTTACTATATATATATAAAATATAATAATAAAAATAAAATATCTATATTTAAAAATCTATTTAATAACAAATATTTATTTAACACTTGTATGCATTTTTATTATTACACATGTCACAAATTTTACCATACATTTGTCATAATTTAATATATTTATTATATAAAATCTCATAATATAATTATTTAATTAATAAATATCTTATTTAATATTAAATACTAATATTACAATTGTACACACTTATATTTCACATTTGTACCAATAAATTCATTACAATTGTCATTATTTAATTTATTTATCAAACAAAAACTCATTATTTAATTATTTAATTAATAAATATCTTTTATTCTAAAATTAAGTAAATATACAATTATATTCCAAGTGTTCAAATACATATATTACACTTGTACAATTTTATCATCACACATTTGTCTTTATTTCAATTTATTTCATAATATAATAACTTAATATCAATTAAATAATAATAACCATAATAATAAATTAATTATTTAATATAAGAAAATCCTAGACTCTTCCATCTTTTGCCGCCTAAATTCATACATTAGGCATAATTGCCTATTTGGTCCCTTTTTATTTTCTTTTAATCTACAATTCAACTTTCATCCTTTATTCAATTTAGTCATTTTTCCTAATTACTCTTAATTAAGCTAAATTTACTTAATTAAAACTCTAATTAACCACTCGATTAACTTCATAAATATTTTTAATAAATATTTTCTAATCCATTTTTCAGAAACAGTGATCCGAAAATACACCTTTCTAATAACCTTAAAGTTCGGGTCGTTACATCTACTATTTCTATATTGTACTGTTACTATCATGTCATACTGCATTGCATGGGGTGGGATGATTGAAAGGAGGAAGTACTTGCAGTTTAATAATCTACAAAACTGATGTTTTATCCATGAATTTATTGGAAAATTTTATCTGCAAACATTGGTGGTTCGTCCACAAACTTATTGGCAGCTTTTATCTACAAATATGTTATGCATCCACAACCTAATGACAGTTTATTTGCAAACACTGGTAGTTCATCTAGAAACTGAAGTGTTTTGGCTAGAAGAGTTTTGGAGAACTCTTATTCTGCACTGTAGTGGTGGGGTAGAATCTTTTCTATTAAACTGAAATTGCATGGCATTGACATTCATAAGCATGCTCAAATGAACTGTCAAATTCTGCTATACTATATGATTGTTACTGTACTGAAAACTGTTATTATGTATGTTTGGTTTGTTGTTTTGCACTAGTTTACTTGTGATCGGACTAACACTGAGCTTCTTAAGCTCACTGTAATAGGCCAATTTTGGTCTAGACTAAAAAACCAAAAAGAAACAGAGACTAAACCAAAATAAAAATAAGTCCAGTCCATTTACAACTGTCCATACAAACCTAAAATAAAGTTACCAGCCCAAAATGTTACAAAACAACCCAATACCCAAAAATAATAATAAAACTAGCCCAAACCCAGGGCCCAAATAGCACAAGACAGAAAACATTCTCAGGAAACCCTAGCCCTACTAACCTTGCGCCGCTTCAACAACCTCCAGCGCGCAGCCTCCGTACCACCACGTACCTTCGTACTCCTGTACCTGCGAGCCAATGCAAAAACGACAGCAACAAAGAGACGAAAAGAGAAAAACAGCACAGCAAAGAAATTCTTTGTATTATTTCTTTTTTTCTTGGCTATAAAGCCCAAGAGAAATCATTTTGTAACTTCTTCAACAGATAGAGAGAAAATCAATACAAAAAAGGCACAATAGCAATCAAAAGAATCAGATCCAAAGTTTGAAAGGTGTCATTTTTTAATCTTTTTTCTGGGATTTCTCTTCGTTTTCTCGTTTCCCTTTTATCCTTTTGTTTGTTTTTGTTTTTACAAATCTATTTTAAATAAAAAGGGACGGAAAATAGAAGGAAATGAGAGCTTACCTGGATTCACTCCGTGGGTCGTCGGTAGAGGCGGAGGTGCATGAAACAACGATGAACCCCATGAGTCGGTCAAGGTGGGGATGGAGAGAAAAGGGAGGCTTTTCTCTGTTTTTTTTACAGAGTGGTGGAAATGGCTGATTTAAAAAAAAATGGTTTAAATAAAAGAATAAAACAACGCTGTTTAGGGGTTAGGTCTTAGAGACCCAAAACGACAGCATTTTGGCCATGACCCGAGACTCGACCCGAGTGTGTCCAAGATCCACGTGTTTTGGCTTCGATGGGCTATTTGCGTCCCTAGTCCTTCCTCATTCTTGTTCTTTTAATTTAGTCCTTTTGCTTATTTTTTTATTTTTTAATTTGACCCCGTTGATTTTGTCTTGCATTCGATTTAATCCCTCGATTTCCCAGGGGATGGCACGCTTGATGGGTTCGGGATATTTTCCCTATTAACCCCTCGCCTTTTAAGCACATCTTATTTTGGTCCTTGGCACCTTTTTGATCATCTACGATTTACACCCCATATTTTTACTCCGGTTTCAATTCAATCATTGACATTTTACTTTAAACTGTTTTATTATATATCATATTAAATTATTTTATATATTATCTATTTTAAGTTCTCTATATATATTATTTATTTAAAGTCGCTTCACATATTATTTATTTTAAATATTTTTCAGATATTTTAAACTATTTTATATATTATCTATTTTAATTTTTATATGTTATTTAGTCTATCTTGTCTTATATGCTAACTGTTTTAAATTCTTTTATTATTCATTGTAAATATTTTTATTATTATTTATTTTTAGATTTCACATATATTATTTTTATTAAACCGTTATATATATATATATATATATATTTATGTATATTATTTATTTTAAATTTTTTATATATTATTTATTTTAAACTCTTTTATATGTTATTTTAAAGTATCATATATATTATTTATTTTAAATTGCTTTGTATATTATTTATTTTAAATTGTTTTACGTATTATTTATTTCAAATTATTTTATCTTATTTACTTCAAATTGCTTTATAAATTATTTTGTTTCGTTTTTTCGTTTGTTAATATTGGTATTAAAATGGTGTATTATACTGAATATTGCCATTATATGCTTTACAAATTATTTATTAATATCTTCATATTGTTGATATCCATTAACCGACATCTAATTCATGTATTATTATTCTATGCTCCATATTACCTTTTTATTTTATTTCGTTTAAATCACATAGTGTATTCAGACCCAATGTGTTTATACGATATCGATCGCTTTATTTTTACTCCAAACAAAATAAATAGACATCATTTTAAATTCCATATTTGTTGTTATTTCATAAAAAGAAAATTCTCTAATAAAGACAATATTCCGTGTTTAGAAATTCGAGAGATCGTACCCTAACGTACTGAGTTTCGATTTTTCTCGTTTGACCCAAATGACCGAATATCATTTTAAATTTAAAATGCATGAGTTTTGAAAATCAAAAGACAAGCTTATTCTCGAGGGTTTAAAATGTCGTGTCCTAACATACAAGATGTGACATTTTATTACTTCGGGACAAGAAGGTCTTTAGCATTCGGTTCAATTTACCAAAACATTTTTTGTAAAATTAACATTAATAAAAAAGGAGGATTTTATTTTTAAATTCTTTATGAATTTTCAACTTTCGATATTAAGACATTAATTAATCAATTAGGTACCAATTTTGGGCGTTACGAGGGTGCTAATCCTTCCTTGTACGTAGCCGACTCCCAAACTCTTTTTCTCGAATTTCGTAGACCAAAATCTATATTTTAGTAAAACAAAAAATTTTATTAAAACAATCAATTTACGAGTTGATCCGATCACACCTAAATAAAAAAGATTGGTGGCGACTCTCATTTTTTGTTTTCTTTTTAAATAAAAGTCGATCGTTTTCAAAAATAAAAAAAATGGTTTCAACTAGGGTGAGCAAAACTCGATTCGACTCAAAAAAATCGAATAAATTCGAATTTCGAGTTAAAAGAATCGAGTTAATCGAGTTATTCGAGTCAACTCGAATTGTTTTCGAATTTTGAGTTCGAATCGAGTTGAGTTTTCAAATTTGAATAACTCGAATAATTCGAATAATTCAAATACCAAACTATAATATTTTAAATTTTTACCCCAAATTCCCCAACCTTTTTACTTTTCCCTTAAAACTTTTACTCCTTTCTACTTTCCCCCCAAAACTTTTACTCTCCTTCCATCCCAATCCCCAATCTACCCAAAATCCATTTCCCACAAAAATTTTACTCTCCCATTTATTTTTTCTCAAAATTTTACTCCCGAAAACCCTCAAAACTTTTTATTTTCTCTCAAAATCTTTACTCCCTCCCACTTTCCCACTAAAATTTTTATTTCCTTCCCATCCCACCTCTCATCTACCCCAAACCCATCCCCTCCCCCCCCCCAATTTTTTTTTTAATATTTTCCCTCCAAATTTTTACTCTCCCTATTTGCTTTCCCTCAAACTTTTATTGTCCAAAACTTTTTATTTTCCCTATAAACTTTTACTTCTCACTCTTTACTCTCAAATAAAAAATCAAAATTATCCAAAAATCACTAAACATAAATAGTAATAATTTTATTTATATCTACTATTTATATTATTAAATTAAATTTCACATTTTATATTATTTATATTATTGAATTGTTTAGTCATATTGAATATTTATATTAAAATTGAATTATTAATTATGCCATTAAATATTCATGTTAAAATTTTATATTAGTATCAATTTCACATTTTATCTTTAAAATAACTTTTATTAAAAATCATATTTTTACATTTAATATATTTTTAATTCCAAAATACATATTGACAAAAATCTAAAGATAATTGAAACAACTAAGCAAGCAAAGAAGCTAACCCGTATATAAAAGATTTATAAATAAATTATGAAGTGATGAAAGTTAATAAAAATTTTGACTAAAGTGGACAAATTTTATTACGATGGGTGACAGTGGTTACAAGGACCCAAAATTATTTTTTTTAAAATTTAACTCGAACAAATATATTGAATTTGAATTCCATCTCACTCGACTCGATTCAAGAAAATTTCAAATCAAATTAGGATGATAAAATATGATTCTTGAAGTCGATTAACTCGAAATTTTTTTATTCGATTCGATTCGATTCGATCGAATGCTCACCCCCAGTTCCGACACTCACTTTCCTTTGATTTCTATCTTTACATATAATCCACCAGGTTAGGACGCCGACACGACATCCGAAGAGTCTCAGCTCAAAAAAATTTTAGTTTAAATAAAAGTATTTTAAATTTATTATTTGAAATTTTTCGTTATTCAGAGATTGAATTGTTTTACTATTGAACTGTGACATATGACTTAAGTTTTGTGTTTAAATTGCATGCGTGACATTTAATTTAAGAATAGGATGCTGAAAAATGGATATTAATTATGTATGCATGAAATTCAATTTTATTTAAAAATATGAATAGATATCACTTTTTCGCGGCTATTTTACTCAAATAACCCAAAAATAATAATTAATTATGTAAATGACCCTAATTCAGAAAGAATCACCTAAATAACTTGAAATGAACAGTAAAATTGGGTTATGGGGACTAGATGGTCAGCTCTATTATTTTTTCTATTAAAAAATAATTTTTGGGGTTTTGGATACTAGATGGCCGACACCCATGTATTTTTTTTTCAAAAAAATTTTTGGATGCTGATAGACTGTTGGCCGACACCCCTTTATCTGATTAAAGAAATTATTTTTTAGAGTGTGAGGTGCCAACCAACAAAGGACTAAAGTCACCCAACAAAAGGAATGTGAATATTACAACATTATCCGCTCCTTGTTTTCCATCTTTTTTATTTTCCAAGTTTAATTACATATTTTTTATTTTAAAATAATATTGGACTACTTATCATAATGTTAATTATTATTGCATCACTCACATTATTAATAAATTTAAAATTAATTTAAATTTAATATGCACAATTAAATTAGATTTTTTTATAAAATTAGAATCGCAATAATTTTCATCTTTTATAATAATTCAAATAAGTATTGCTAAATTATAATTTCTTTTATTTTAAAAATAAAGAGTAATATATTTATAAATTTAATCTATAGACGTTATTTTTACACATTATTTCACACGTTATTTTTAGATTTTAAAATTAAATTTTATAAATTAATTTAATTTATAAGGTAAGTTTTTATAAATATATTATACCTTTCTAAATTTAAAATTTTTAAGTCTATTTAAAATTAATATTTTTAGATACTATTTAAATGTTTCTAAATTTATAAATATATTACACATTACTTTTTAAAATAAAAGAAACAATAATTTAGAAATGTTTATTTGAATTATTATAAAAGATGAAAATCATTAAAGTAGGTTGTGCATATTAAATTTAAATTAATTTTTAAATTTAATAATAATGTGTGTGATGCAATAATAATTTAAAACATGATAAGTAGTTCAATATTATTTTAAAATATAAAATATGTAATTAAATTTGGGAAATAAAAAAGATCGGAAAACAAAGAGGGTTAACGTTGCAATATTCCCATCCCTTTTGTTGGGTGACTTTGGGCCTTTGTTGGTCGGCACATCACACCCCAAAAAAATAGTTTTTTTATCAGATAAAAGGGTGCCGGCCATCAGTGCGTCAACACCCAAAATTTTTTTTTTGAAAAAAAATACATTGGTGACGGTCATCTAGTTCTCATAATCCAAATTTACTGTTTATTTCAGGTTATTATGTGATTGTTTTTGAATTAGAGTCATTTATGTAATTATTTATTTTTTTAGGTTATTTGAGTAAAATAGTCATTTTCCGCTACTAGATTACAAAAATTTTGAGTAATAAATAAATTAGAAATTAATTAAGTTTTCAAAAGTAGTCACCATAACAAGGAAAATGTTAAACTTAATCGGTTTTTGTACTTTTGAGTTTTTTTGAAAATATGCTATGTTTTCTTCTAAAATAAACAAATGTTTTAAAATAACTATTTTATAAACACTGTTAGCTTACTAGACTATTTTGGTGGTCAATGTAATATCTCGAATTTGGGTCTAACGTCTAGACCGGGTTAGGGACGTTATAAGAATTCGGGTCTAACGTCTAGACCGGGTTGGGGACGTTATAAAAACCATTCATCTTTTTTATTTTGAATATTTAAAATTTGATGTAAATTTTGATTCAAAGTTGCCAGAAATCCAAGAGATTTTCATGGAGGATTCATTTCATGGAGAGTTTAATTTAAGTATTTAATTTGATTTTAAAAGAAAAATGAAAAAATAATAAGGTTTTAATTAAAATTTATAAAAATGAAATTAATAAATTTTTAATTTAATTTCAGAAGACAAATGGAAATAAAAAGAAAAAAATTGATAAGTTTTTAATTTAAATTTGAGTAAAGAGTAAAAAAAGAAACAAATAAGTTTTAAATTGATTTTAAATAATTTTTCAATTTCTCCAAGTGTTATATATTAAATATATATTTTTAATTTTAAATTAGTTTTGACTTTCAAAAGGAAATTTTTTAACAAGTACCTTTGATCGCTTGTTCAAATTTTTTGATGTGGCCCACTCGTCACGTGTCACTTTATGGAAGGTCTACGTGTCAAAAACACGTGTGAAATTAATATCATTTGAATGGAGTAACGAAGTGATAAATGGAATAAAAATCGAGATATTAAATTGGGCAAATTGGAGCTGCATAAACCACATTGAAAGATTTGGTGAAGTATCAAGGAAATTTATGTCATTATCCCATATAAAAATGTACATTACAATTATACTTGTCCATAGTTTAAGTCACCTAACCCGAAGTCTCGCCCGAAAAGTAAGAAGATTTAGGAAAAAAAATATAAATTTTGACAAAAAAAAGATTTATTTTCTAAACAAATCGAGCTTTGAGTAACCTTTTTTTGACTCGGGCTGGCTTGAATTTGTAAAAATAAAAAAAATTGCTACATTTTTATTGTTCTGCCACTGTTTTTCATTGTTTTGCTATCGTTTCGCTATTATATTATTACTATTTTGTTATTATTGTTTGGATATTATATATTTCTTGTTTTATTATTAACTTTGTTACTATTTTAGAAGTGTTTGCTTGCTAAGTTGCACTTATCTTAGTGTAATTCAAGTATAATTTTTTTCATTTGTCGGAAATATTTATTTTAATATTTTTAGTGTATTTGATGTATTATATTTTTTAAAATTATTTTTATATAGAAATAATATAAAAAATTAATACAGGCGGGTCAGGTTCAAGTTTTAACATTTTATCCAAGTTGAACTTAGGCAAAATTTTAGACCCAATTTTTTTAGTCGGCCTAAGCCTAAAATATGGGCCTAACTTTTTACCTGGACTTGGCCCGACCCATGAACAACTCTAATTACAATAACATAGTTGTATATAAAGTTACATATTATTACTAATAATCATATAATGCTAATTGTATATATTATAATTTATCATAAGGTTAATTACACGTTTAGGGATTAAGTTTACTTATCATAAATATAAACAGATAGATTATGATAACATAATTATATATAGTATTAAATATCGTAATAATCCACCTTAATTATATAATGTTAGTTGTGTATATATATTATAATGTATCATAAAATTAGTTATATGTTTAAGGTTTAGGTCGCATATCATTAATAAAAGAATTCACATTATAACAATTGATATATAATATGTATTTAAACGTGTATATATATTATTTTTATAATATAATATATACTAAATATAATTATTTAATATTATAATCTTTATTTTAATTATATAAATATTAATTAATTTTTTATTTAAATTAATGTAAATAATAAAGTTAATCAAATAGTAAAAATGATAATTGCAAGTTTAGAAGTTATGATGATTTCATCTCATTATTCATTTAAATTTATAAACATAAAAGAATATAATTTAAGAGAAGCTAAATAAGATTTAATAGAATAAGAGGTTATAGACAATTTAATTTTTTATAAATATTTAAAATTATTATAATTAATTTTAGAAAAATATTATTTTATACATTATTTATTAGTTCACAGTTTTACTTGTAAAAGGTAATGGATTTGCACCTTTTTTTAGAAGCGAATTTTGTAATAAGTAGTTGAGATTTCTACATCTAATTCATATGAGTAATGCTGAGTGGAATGTCCCAATTTATTATCCAAATAATGAATATGGATTCAGATAATGGATATTTAATAGGTGTATCCACATCCGCTTCAATTTAAAATGGATAATAATTTTAATGTTGAAAATTAGATATTATTTAAATATGTAGATTTTAAATCAAATATTCACAACTTTACATAAAGTAGAAAAGATATGATAGTTAATAGAAAAGTAATTATTAGATTAAATTTGAGATATGAAATAAATATTTAAAGAATGAAGGTAGGAGAAAATATATTTACTGATTTTATTGGTAAAAGATTTGTTGTAAATCTTGAATGAAATAATGGTGATGAAAAGCGTAAATGGTATATGTGATTAAACAATAGAAAATGACGTTTAAGAATAGAATAAAATGAATGATTAAATTACTTAAATCATAATTATGATGATTATAATAGGAATGCTGATAATGCATACCCCGAGTTGTATACGGGGTAGGGCAATTACATGTAATGGCAGAGATTGTCCAATTTAGTTGACATCAACATTCCTCTAATTTACATATACAACTCTTCATCAATTCTATCGTTTTCTAGTCACTGTTATAAACACTAAAATTAATAATTATCCTGTTTCTTCAATAGAGTCGTACAAGTGTTTAAAAGCCCAAATTTAAGATAAAAAGTAACAAGTCGAGGGAGTTTTTAAGGTTTGGAAGTTAGACAACTGCAATAATAGATTTCAATTATGTAAAAGAAAGAGTATTTATATTCTCCTACTTTTATTAGATTTAAGTTTTTCAAACAATGAAAATTAAATTAATGAAGAATTTAACGTCCATAAATCCATGATGGTTGAGTTTCATTTAATGCATTTATTAGGATTATTCTTTCTAAAAATAATAATTTTAATTAAAGAAAAACTAAACATTCATAGATATTAAGATTAAACCTAATATAATTTTATCTACTTTTCCAAGAATAACCATGAGTGTCAATGTGGTCCTTCAAACACACAAATCAATAAATAATGAAAAAATATAAAAGAATAACAATATTCCTGTAAAAATCTCAAAGTACCAATCAAACCCAACAAAATTTTTTTCTTATCTCCAGTTCTTCTCCCTTTAGGCGCTGATAAAAAAAAAAAAAAAACTTAAAAGCTAATAAGATCAAGAGAGGCCCAACCAACTCAGTCGATAGAATTAATTATGTAGCCCAATAAGACCCAATTCTATAATTATTAAAGATTTTTTACATTATTATTTATATTTATATATTTTATAATCAAATAAAAGATTTTTCAATTTTTTTTTTTGAAAGTGTTACAAGTCAATCAAAGTGTAAATACAAATGGACATCTGTAGCACCCCAAACCCGGCCCAGAAGTTATGGCCAGATCCGGCATGCCACATCAAAAATGTTAAAAAAAATATTGCCATTCTAAGTCCAGAAAATCGTACTTGATGTTCAAAAGATTAATTCATTAAGGGTTAAAGTGAATGGAAGTTGTGCACCAGGTAGGAAACCAGAAAAGAGGTGGTGAGTCTATCTGATCGCTAAGTACCAAGCTTCCTTCTGGATCCAATCCTAGACATGCATACCGCCATTGCCACACCTTAACATCATGGATATTTCTAGGCAACCGATTTGATTAAGTCATTTTTAGGAAAATTAATTAATTTTTGAAAATACTTTCATTGCGGAAGCTTTACTTGTTGTCGTGTTATTTTGAAATCAACTGTTGTTTTTGAAAACGCGCCCTAAAGCTATCCAATTTCAACAGTTAAAATAAGTATTACCTATCTTAGTAATACATATTAAAAACCATCAAAAATAAATAAGTGGCCTTATTACATTTAAAAGCCCAAAAACTTCAAACGTAAATAAAAGGATGTCCAGTTCACCGGAAGAAAATCAAACTTTCGAGCGGTGGCCACTCCGAATTCCCTCACGACTCCAAGCCCACTATGGTTGGGGATTTCTGCGTGGATGAAAATAAAAGGGTGAGTTTGGGGAAACTCAGTGTGTAAGGAAAACCCATTCAAAGTCCAAGTCACTCAAGCCTATTGGGCCTAAGCCCATTCAGTAATGATGGTATCTGGGCGAGCTCTTTTCAGATTATAATAAACGGGCCTTAGCCCTTATTCAGATAACAATATGGCACATAGGCCCATTTCAAAATACATGCAACATCAAGAAACATATGCAAGCCCATTTGGGAGACTACTCAACCCACCAACCACTACACTCCACCCGTACCAGCCATACACTCCATGTGGGAATAGCTCAACCCACCCAAATTTAACACTCCACATTAAAACCTTTGTCGCTCGTTATCATAGAATTGAGGCAAAGCCTCCAAGATGTGGACAAGCCACTTTCAAGACTTCCTCCGTCAATATCCCGGTCCATGCATCGATAATAACAACATGGCATACAATAAATAACAACAGTCAAACATGCATTTAGGTCAATTTAACCCTAAGGGTATTTCGGTAATTTATCTCCTAGGGGTAAAACTGTAAATTTTTCACTTTTAAAGGTATTTCAGTAATTTATCTATTTTAGGGTTTTTCATGCATATTCTTACTTTTCACGTACTAACAAAATTACGTACCAAGGGTTCTTACCGAATTGGGCCCGTTGGCCTATCATTCCAATTTTGGCCCATTAAGCCCAAAAATATCGAGGGCACAGAAATCATGCACTTTGCAGTCCAAATTTTGCAGTTTACCAAAAACATTAATCGATTTACCTCACGAGCATTCGCACACTCGCAAATCTACAAAATACATTTTCGGCATTTCGCTTTTCGACTTTTGCCGATCCAGACTAAGAAAGAGGGTGTTAGTTACACACTGCTTTGACGATATCTATGCGAGATCCACACACGAACCGCCTACAATTGGATTACTAACACGTTAATCTAACTATTCAAATACGAACTACGTATTAACCCCTTACAATATTCAGTCAACCACACCTACAGATCATTGTAAGCTTATAAGAAAACAATAAGCAACTCATTAACAAATTTTTGTCAATGTTTACCACATAATCATAATTTCACTGCAAGCTGTCTTCCTGAGCAACAGTTACTAAATCATTTATAACTGGAGCTACGAAACTCAAATCAAGTTCCGCTAATTTTCCTTGAAAATAGACTCATATATCTTCTATCCATAAAATTTTCAGAATTTTGGTTTAGCCAATCAATACCAGATTTTTCTCAAAGTTTCCCATGTTTCACTGTTTGACTAATCTGACCACTCTTCATTACGAATCAAATTTCTCATTGTACAGAATTCAAAATATGTTCTTGTTTATTTCATTAGAAACTAGACTCAATAAGCTTTAATTACATAATTTATTCACCTTCTAACTCATCTCCCACAATTTATGGTGATTTTCCAAAGTCACGTTACTGCTGCTGTCCCAAGCAGATTTATTACCAAATCACTCTTTCATACACCTATCTTGCATGCATGTTATTTAAACATGTATATCACCAATCAATCATCACATATCTATGATTTTTACTTAAGCATAATCTCTATTTCATCATTTCAAAGCACAACATGTTAGCCGATTTTTCCCTTTAGCATCTAAGGCACATGCATGCTCATTTGTTTGGCTCAACTTCACATATCTTCCATTTTCATCAAAAGAACATGAAACAACAACCATTTCCTTCATTTTAATTCATGACCAAATGCTCACAACACAACTAAAAATCAAAATATACTTCAAGAGTTAAGGTAGAATCAAGAAGAACTTATGAACCTCAAAATAGAAGCAAGGTACCAAGAACTTACCTTCAATTTTCCTCCTCCTAATGACCGAATACTCAAGAGCTTTCTCCTCTTCTTTCTCTTCTCTAACTTTCAGCTATGATGAACAAAGATGGACAAAACTTTGTTCTTTTCACCCCTTTTTCTTTTAATAAAACTTCATATTTCATCCATTTAATTCTTTAATACAAAAGACATGAAATTCTTATCATGAAACATTTACCTAACCCATTATCATGAAACATTTACCTAACCCATTATCATGGAACATTTACCTAACCTATTATCATGGAACATTTACCTAACCTATTATCAATTTGTATCAATTTGTACCATAAATTATTGATATCAAGTGCACATTTTGTCTACAACAACATGATGGCTGGCTACTTCATGTAAAATGGGAGGTTTGTCATGCAAATCTTCCTATTTTGCACTCCTATTTATTTGGCCACTTCAATTTAGCCTATAGCATTTTCAAACATTTTAACATAGGTCCTATTTCATAATTTCACCCCCTTTTTCTTATGGAACAAAAAATTAACTAAAATTGTCAGGTTCTATCTTAAGCTTGGGCCTTCTAGAGGCCCACTAACATAATTAAACCTATGCCAACATTCACAGGATTCCCGAAAATTAGGGCGTTACAACATCAAACTATTATAGCACCCATTGTTCAAAGAATTATAAAGTGAAATTAAAGCATTACAGCACGATCAGATTAAGATTTGGTACAGTCTAAACTAAAGTAAAAAAATTGGACTAAACCTCACAAATAACAATCGCACATGGTGAGATTTCAAGATTTGCACATATAATTACGGATGATGGATCTCAAACCTGAATGCTTCAAATCCAAAACTTGTAGATAAAATACGAATTCGAATAAAATGAATTGACTCAACTTTGTAGAATTGATGTCTAAGCCTCTTAATTCCTTATGTGGTTTAAACTTTTGTTAACCAGTTTTCTAGAGATAATTTTTAAAAGAGTAAGCAACCTAACCTAATTAGTCACTATACTTCTATCATATTTCTATTTTGATCATTCAATTATGAAAATTTTTAATTTAATTATTAAACTATCCAAATTCATTTTTTAGTTATTATATCAACAAGGTTGAAATGATAGATGAAATAGTCGTTTATTCTCAGAAAAACTACATAAATAATCACTCAACTACGAGAGTGTTTTTGTTTTGGTCACGAAACTATAAATTTTTTTATTTAGTCACTAAAGTTTTCAAAATTACTTTTTTTTGTCACAATGTTTTTAAGTTGATTAAAAATCTAATTTCAAAAAAAAAAATAGTGACAAGATCGAAAAAACAGCCAAGAAATAATTAACCACATCATAGTTGAGTGGTGATTCATGTAGTTTATCCAAGAAATAAACAACCACATCATCTAACTATTTTGGACTTAATGGTGCAGTGACAAAAAAAAAATCGATTAGATTAATGATTAAAACACGATAAATTGATTAGCCATTTTAAAATAATTATTTATAACAATCTTAATAACGTCATTATAAATAAAAATTATATTAATTAATTAAAAAACATATTAAGTAGTATCATTAGCAGAACTCTAGTACTTGGCTACACCAACACCGTAGTAGTCATGGTTGGAGTAGTGTTTTTGGACCATATTTATCATTAATATTAGTTCTAATCATCTTTATTGACTAACAATAATAAATTCACATCATTATATATAACTTAATGCCTCAACTAATTATTCTATATTTTAAGTATTATTTAGTAAACTGAAAATCAGTAAAAGTAGCTCAAGGTAATATTTAAGGAAATGACAAATGTATATAGCTTTGATGAAGGCTTCATGTTTTATATTATATAGTTAAATTTTATAAATAATTACGACATAATCATACGTACTCTTAAATTTTAGTTCCTGCTCCTATTCATTAAAATTATTTTATAAAATTCCATCGTTGTTCCTCATAAAATAAAAAGGAGTTTAGTTCAATTATTGTTAAAATTGATTTCTTAATATTTGCAAAATATGAGGATGAAATTATAAATATTTATAGAGTAGAAGAATAAGGCAAAGTGCATGAGCCAGGAACAATTAAGAAATGGGACACATACATCATCTAGTGCCTAAAATCATCCATTATTAATTGAGTTAGAGAAAGAAAGAGTTCCTGAACTAGGTATAAAAAGTTGGTAACATCTGATCTCTCTCTATATGTTAGAATTAAGTGACCCAAATTCTTATTTAAATAAAATACGATGGAAAATAAAATAAAAGTAAAATCCATATAGAACTAGACTTCTTTTATTTTATTTTAGAATAAGATTTTTTAAACCTTATTAAACTTCATCTATTTTATATTGATTAGGATAAGGTGTTTCATTCCTACTAGAATATGGCTTTACAAGCCTATAAATAGACATAGTCTATTCCTCTTGTATTGATTCAAATTTTTCGACATAGTGAATTTTCTTCTCCTCTGCCCGTGGTTTTTTCCCGAAAGGGTTTCCACGTAAAATTTGTGTGTTCTTTTTTTTATTTTTTTATTTTATTTTTCTCAAATTGGTATCAGAGCTTTCGGTTATTCATCTCGATCACGGTAATGGCGTCTTTGAAGTATGAAATTCCACTGTTGGATCGCAACACCAGATTTGCATTGTGGCAAATTAAGATGCAAGCAGTTCTTGCACAAATGAATCTGGAGGATGCCCTGCTGGGGATAGATAAGATGCCTTCGACATTAACAGATGAAGAGAAGAAGCGTAAGGATCGAAAGGCGTTAACACAATTACATCTGCATTTGTCCAACGAAATTTTGCAGGATGTGATGAAAGAGAAGATTACCGCTGCATTATGGAAGAGGCTAGAACAAATATGTATGTCGAAAACTCTAACAAGCAAGTTGCATGTGAAGCAGCGTCTTTATGCTCATCGTTTGGAGGAAGGTGCGTCTGTACACGAATACTTAACAGTGTTTAAAGAAATTCTCTCAAACTTGGAGGCCATGGAGGTTCAGTATGATAAGGAAGATCTAGGGTTGATTCTACTTTGTTCGTTGCCCCCGTCTTATTCAACCTTTAGAGACACGATTTTATATAGCAGCGAGTCTCTCACAGTTGATGAGGTTTATGATACTTTAACCTTGTATGATAAGATGAAGCATCTTGTGGTTAAACCCGACTCTCAGGGAGAGGGTCTCATTGTTCGTGGGAGACAAGATCAGAATGCTGATGATGATTGTGGTAGGACACAGTAACGGAATCCTCGTGGTAAATCTAAAGGTAGATCGAAGTCTTCAAACAGAGGTAAAACTTGTAACTTCTGCAAGAAGAAATGACACATTAAATCTGAGTGCTATAAGCTACAAAATAAGATTAAAAAGGAGGCTGCGAATCAAAATAGAAAACAATCAGAAAATTTCGGTGAAGCTGATGTTGTAGAAGATTACAGCGATGGTGAACTTCTAGTTGCTTCTATCAATGATTCTAAAGTAAGCAAGGAATGGATACTTGATTCAGGTTGCACCTTCTACATGAGTCCCAATCGGGATTGGTTTACAACTTACGAAACAGTATCTGAAGGTGTTGTTTTGATGGGAAATAATGCTTCATGTAAAATCGCAGGTGTTGGAACAATTAAAGTTAAGATGTTTGATGGAGTTGTCAGAACACTTAGTGAGGTACGACATGTTCCAGAATTGAAGAGAAATTTAATTTCGTTGGATACTCTTGATTCAAAAGGGTACAGATATACAGCTGAAAGTGGGATTTTAAAGATTTCCAAAGGTTCCTTTGTTGTGATGAAAGGGCAAAAAAAAACTTTCAAGTTATATGTTTTGTAGGGTTCTACTGTTACTGGTGATGCATCTGTCGCTTCCTCTTCCTTGTCAGATGATGATATTACTAAACTTTGGCATATGCGCCTAGGGCATATGAGTGAGAATGGCATGGTAAAATTGAGTAAAAGAGGACTTCTTGATGGGCAAGGAATTTGTAAACTAAATTTCTGTGAGCACTGTGTTTTTGGGAAGCAAAAGAGAGTTCGATTCACTAGAGGAATCCATAACACGAAGGGAATATTGGAGTGTATTCATTCTGATTTGTGGGGGTCATCCAGAGTGCCTTCGAGAGGTGGAGCTAATTATATACTAACCTTTATTGATGATTTTTCTAGAAAAGTTTGGGCATTCTTCCTGAAGCAGAAAAGCGATGTGTTTTCCGCATTTAAGTCTTGAAAAATTATGATTGAAAAACAGACGGGAAAACAGATAAAATACCTCCGCACAGACAATGGCTTAGAGTTCTGTTCTGATGAGTTTAATAGATTGTGCAAATCAGAAGGGATCATGAGACACTTGACAGTTCGTCATACTCCACAGCAAAACGGCGTTGCAGAATGAATGAACAGAACGATCATGGAGAAGGTTCGATGTATTTTTTCAAATGCCAACTTATCGAAGTCATTTTGGGCAATAGCAGCCTCTACTGCATGTTTTTTAATCAACTGATCTTTATCCGTTGCCATTGAGAAAAAGACTCCACAAGAGGTATGGTCTGGTAATCCTGTTAATTATTCTGATTTAAAGATTTTTAGGTGTCCTACGTATACTCATGTTGATAATGGAAAATTGGAACCGAGATCTATTGAGAAAAGTTGTGATTAGCAGAGATGTTGTTTTTGATGAAACTGCTATGCTACCTAACTTATCTCTTAAAGACTCTTCCAATAAAGAAAATCAAAAGCAGATGGAGCATCAGATTAATACAGAGTCAACTCCTCAAGCCAGAACAAAAGTTGAAAATAGAGTTGCTTCTTCACCACAATACTCTATCGCCAAAAACAGAACTAGAAGAGAAATTAAACCTCCAAAGAAGTATGTCGAGGCTGATCTAGTTGCTTATGCTTTAAATATGGCTGAAGATATAGATGCGAATCAAGAGCCATCTAATTATTCTGAGGTGGTTAGCTGTGAAGACTCAGAAAAGTGGATGTTTGCTATGCAAGAAGAGATGGAATCATTCCACAAAAACAGAACATGGGACCTTGTGAAACTTCCTAAAGGTACAAAGGTCATTCGTTGTAAATGGGTGTTTAAAAGAAAGAAAGGACTCAGGAGTTGAAGAACCGGATATAAAGCAAGGCTTGTTGCAAAGGGTTACAGTCAAATTCCAGGAGTGGACTTCACAGATGTGTTCTTTCCAGTTGTTAAGCATAGTTTGATTCGAGCTTTGCTTGGTATTGTGGCCATGCATGATTTGGAGCTTGAGTAGTTAGATGTAAAAACTGCATTTCTGCATGGAGAACTTGAGAAGGATATTTACATGCAACAACCAGAGGGTTTTATAGTCTCAGAAAAAGAGGACTATGTTTGCTTGCTGAAAAAGTCCCTTTACGGTTTGAAACAGTCACCAAGACAGTGGTACAAGAGGTTTGATTCCTTTATGACTTTTCATGATTTCAAAAGAAGTAGTTTTGACAGTTGTGTTTATTTTGAGAAAAACAATGATGGTTCTTTTGTGTATCTACTTCTTTATGTTGATGACATGTTGATAGCAGCAAAAGATAAATAAGAGATAAGAAATGTCAAATCCCAACTAAGTAAAGAATTTGAGATGAAAGATTTAGGACCAGCAAAGAAAATACTTGGAATGGAGATTCTCAGAGATAGAAAAACAAGTAAATTGTACCTAAGTCAGAAGGGGTACATTGAGAAAGTTCTTTGCAGGTTCAATATGCAGAGTGCTAAGCCTGTTAGTACTCCTTTAACAACCCATTTCAGACTTTCATCAGTTTTGTCTCCACAATCAGATGATGAGATTGAGTACATGTCACATGTTCCATACTCTAGTGCAGTGGGATCTCTCATGTATACTATGGTTTGTTCACGTCTAGATTTATCATATGCAGTCAGTGCAGTTAGCAGATACATGGCGAATCCCGGTAAAGAACATTGGAAAGCAGTTCAGTGGATTCTAAGATACTTACGAGGTACTACTGATGTTTGCTTACAGTTTGGAAGAACTAGAGATGGAGTCATAGGGTATGTTGATGCTAATTTTGCTGGAGATCTTGATAAAAGAAGATCTCTCACAGGTTATGTCTTTACAATCGGAGGTTGTGCAATCAGTTGGGAAGCCACTTTGCAGTCTACAGTCGCTTTGTCTACCACTGAAGCTAAGTACATGGCGATTACTGAGGCTTGTAAAGAAGCTATTTGGTTGAAGGGACTCTTTAGTGAACTCAATGAGGACCTTCAAATCAGCACAGTATTTTGTGATAGTCAGAGTGCCATCTTTCTTACAAAAGATCAAATGTTTCATGAGAGAACAAAACACATTGATGTTCGGTATCATTTTGTTCGTGATATTATTGCTCGTGGTGATATTGTTGTGAGCAAAATTAGTACTCATGAAAATCCTGCAGATATGATGACTAAGTCACTTCCTATAACCAAGTTTGAGCATTGCTTAGACTTTGTTGGTGTTCATTGTTGAAGTTAAACCCTTAAGGGGTTTTATGGAAGAGGTGGAGAACTTGTTTATTGAAAGTTCGCGATGAAGAACTTGTTTTATTGAGAATTTGTGTCAAGGTGGGAAATTGTTAGAATTAAGTGACCCAAATTCTTATTTAAATAAAATACGATGGAAAATAAAATAAAAGTAAAATCCATATAGAACTAGACTTCTTTTATTTTATTTTAGAATAAGGTTTTTTAAACCTTATTAAACTTCATCTATTTTATATTGATTAGGATAAGGTGTTTCAATCCTACTAGAATATGGCTTTACAAGCCTATAAATAGACATAGTCTATTCCTCTTGTATTGATTCAAATTTTTCGACATAGTGAATTTTCTTCTTCTCTGCCCGTGGCTTTTTCCCGAAAGGGTTTCCACGTAAGATTTGTGTGTTCTTTTTATTTTACTCACTATATGTTACCAACCTTCCACTTTTTAATTGAATTTGGCACCTCACCCTTACGTAAATATTATTTCAAATTCATCATAAACATTATGTTATTTACTTGATATATTGCTTAAAAATGATTTGAACAATCCAATTTAAACTATAAACATTAGTAAAAAAACAATAAATCTTATTTGAGTTCAGTCTAACTCCGTAAACAAAAACATGCATGCATTTGGATGTCAATCAAATCTAGAGAATTCTCATTTCTCTGAATAGAACCTGATTCTTGAAAGAGAAATAATGTTTTCATTTCAATTCATGTTAGAGTATAACGACTCTGTTAGTATAATTGTTAGTCTGTTATTCAAATCTATTATACTGCTAATAACATAATAGATTTGAATAACAGACTAACAATTATACTAACAGAGTCGTTATACTCTAAAAATTTATAAAGGTGTTTATATTAACTGGACCTAGACCTAAATATGACTAAACCACTCACTATAATTACTCTTGGAAAGGCTTATGGTTTAGCCTCATCATTATACCACAATGTTGTTATTTGTTGAGATATCAACATCTCATGTAAATATATGTTTACAATCTTATTTTTACATTAATTGCATTGATTTATAAATACATGCATAATCAAGATGCCCCAAAAGTAAACATATTATAAAAAATTAACTATCTCTACCCTATTTTGGAAAAGTTGAATCCCTGAAAAAACAACTGATTGCTGATTAAAACACAAATTCACTTCACACTTATCAACCTATCTTTAAGTTAATACCTAACTCATTCTCACTAAATTAATCAACCTTCACCCCCACTTTTTCCTTTCTCTTACCAAGTTGAATTTAATTATGTTGTGTTACTTTTGTGCTTAATATATTTTTATGGATATATTTAAGTTTTATAAATAAAAGTATATATCAAGTCACTATCTTTAAGATTTTATTCGTCCCCACCTATACTCGGTATTAAATGAGTTTCAAGCAAATGAAATTCAAGGTACAATGAAGCTTGGTGACTATTTGTATTTTGCATCGATAAATATAGCTCACTAAGCACTGAATAGAGTATAACAATAAAATCAATTTCTATAAAGAATTTCTGTGGTAATTCTTTATTTTTTTTATAGAACAATCAAATAATAGTAAAAGATAGAAGAAGGATAAAAAGAAATTTTTGGTATATCTACTAAATGAAATCTCACTCCTATTTATAGAAACTCTCATGTCTTTTCATAGAGATATATATAACTTTCAAAATTATCTTTTTGAATAATCACATATTTAAAAGAGATATAATTATTCAACTAATATCTCATAACTATTTAAGTAATTTTCTTTACTCTTGATCAATAACCAAAATATATTATCTGCTTATTATAACATTATAAATATTTGAAAATGGTAAAACATTTTTTATATATGTAGTAAGATTTGCCTTTATAATATGTTTTATATTCACAATGTCAATTTCATTAATTTAATTTTTGTCAAATAAGTTTGACTTAGATAGGAATTATTAGTTATTTGACAAAAATAAAACAATAATATTAGACATAATGGAACCTAATTTTAACTTTGTGTAAATAATTGTCTTAACTTTAACCAAAAGTAAATCAAGCATTTTACCTTGATCTACATATAAAAGAAAGTGACAAATATATGAAAAAGCAAAAAGAATTGGGAGCAAAAGGGAATTAAGTAATCTCAAACTCTCAACAGGTTGTTTGGGAAATGTTTTTAATCTTTGTCTCATCAACATTTACTGTTGCCCACAGCCATAGCCTCCCTCATATCAACTACTTCAATTTAGGCTGAGTTAAGTGTATATATTATTAAATCAATTTCGACATGTGTTAAGATTTGGGAACAGCCGGCCCAAGTGATTGAATAGGATCTGGATCTCCAATTCAGATGAGGTCGACCCGAAAGAAGAATGTTCGTTTATAGGCATAGTTCGCTGAGGACCTTGAGGGAATGTTGAATGTTTGTAAAGATAGCTCGCACGGGAAGCCCGTAAGGAGAGCTCGTGTGCCTCGCAAGAATGAGGTCACGAGAGGAGAGCTCGCATAAGCCTCGCAGGAACGAGGTCGCGAGCTATGTCCACAAAAAGGATCGCGAGCCTTGCAAGGGATCCCCGCTCGTGACTAGCAGGTATGAGGCTCGTGAGGGGAGCTAGTCCCAGAATCAAAAAGGATGGCGTGCTCCACAAACATACGTCTAATAAGTTAAGAGACGCCCAAGGAATGTCAGCACCAGGGACAAATAATGTCAGTACCATCGACTCTAAGGCCAAGACAAAATAGTAAACCCTATTGTAAGCTGTAATAGTAATAGTAGGAACATATATATTACTCATATATATGTGTTGATTAGTTAATAGTAAATTTCACAATCACAGCATTTCTTTGGCTAATGGCAACAAAAAGCTTTTCTTTGATTGCAAAAAATCTGATACAAAAGAGGGTCCCCCCATAACCAATTACGTCTTTAATAATCTATCCACGTGTCTCCACGCTAACCTAAATTTCTATTTTCTATTTGTCAATAGAACAAACCAAGTTCCATTGACAAGTGCACCCCCTATAGCTAGAAGGACCTGCAATATGTTATCCTTCATTAGTTTTTATTATACACTCTCATTATTAACGAAAAAGTACTTAATGCATTGGGTTTTTATTAAGATTAGGGGGAAAATTAATTAATTATAAAAATATGATCTTAACTTAGCACATTTGAATGGATAATGACATTTACTTGTAGTTAATGTAAAAATAATGATAACAATGAGATTAGATATTATAACAATATTATAGTATGAAAAAAATTAAACACATTGTACTGAAATTAAATATCTATCTAAAAAAGCCCTTAATATATCAAAATTCGAATCTCAAATGAAGTAAAATTTGATAGAAAAAAATACCATTCAATTATATAACATTGGTGGTGATAAAACATAAACCAAATTTGGGGTTTGGTTGAGAAGTAAATATTCTTCAACCACTACTCAAAAGAAAAAAAAGTAAATACTCTTCAAACAAAGCAAAATGCCCTGATTATGAGAGATCACTCATTTCAGGCTGTAAGATTGGAATAATCAATCCCTTCTCACCTTTTGTTTGTTTGTTTGTTTTTTTTTTTTTTTATAGTTATGATTTGATTTAACCGAAGTTCCAAGTCATGTGTCATAAATAGGAAGAAAAAGCATCTAATCCTTTGGCTTTTTAGAAGGGAAATTAGAAGCAAACCCAAACTAGCTAAGCTTCAAATTTAAAAGATTCTTTCATCACAATTATATTTAACGTGCTAAAGTCGTTATCATACTTATAAATTATTTTAAATGGATATTTTTCAAGAATGTTGCTAGTACAAAATTGTATTTTAAAAAAATTCTTTAACAATAGGTAAAATTTATCGGTTTTTTATTCTCCCTTTATTTTGGGTGAAAACCACATAAAAATTAACAATTTCAACTAATAAAAGAGAGAAACTAGACTTTAAATCCAAAATCCAAATAAAATTTCTTTCATCTGCAATTTGTCTACCCAAATTACATTCTATTTTACCGGTTATGTTTAAAATATAATATATAAATAAGGGTAGATTTCAAAAATGGTAAAACTGCATTTAAATCTAAAAAGAGAGTAAAATATATAAATTAATATAATAGTTTAAATTTCCAATATTTGAATAATGTGTTTAATATAATTTTGGGTAGCTTTGAAGGTGACGTTTGGCTAACGATGTGCTTTGTATTTAGGGATAATATTCTTTCTTGTGGAAATGGGAATAAAGAAGTGGAGGACAAGAGAATTACGTTGATAAGCCATAAAAGTAACATGTTTCAATCACATTGTTGATGCGTTTTTAGATGAATAATTATATAATTTAGTGAATTTGATGCTCCTCATCCTTTAATTTCATGTTTCTATACTTAGGAGAGCATAGAGGAGCAAAAGGAGAGAAAAAAGGGCCAAAATCAGACAAAACAAGCTATTTTAAGGAACCACACGGCGTGGGCATTCTCACACGGGCTGAGTACATGCCTGTGTGAGCCACACGGGCTGGCCACACGCTCATGTGCCAGCCCATGTGCCAGCTCGTGTTGGCCACATTCCCAAAAAGGCAAAAAAAGCCAATTTTTAAAGTTTCTGAGCATTCTAAAGTCTATAAATACACACTAGAAGATGATCTAAGGGAGCACGCAGAGTAGAACGAAGAATTTACTCGAAGAACGCTAACAGATTCAACTCAAAAGTAGGATCCCCTTCTAGATTGAAGATCTCCATTCAATTTCTCTAGAAGTTTTTGGGTTTTTTTATGTTTTGTTGTTTTCCTAATTTTGATATGTTCCCTCTCAAAGTATGAACTAAATTCCTTAGATACCTAGGGAAGATGAAACCTATGTTGGATCTTATTATTTGATTTTCTGGATTATATGATAAATACTTGTTCTTGTTCTCAATTATGTATGCTTATTTATTGCTTTAATATTTTCAGGATATTAATTCAAGTGTGATGTGCTTATTTCAGTAGAGCAAAAGTCCCTGTTTAAGAGTAGATGTAGTATAATTGAGTGGAGTTACATGCAATCCTAAAAATAGGACGAAATAAATCTACCGGATTAGAGTCAAACCTAATAAGGGAATCCATAGATCGAGTTAATGCAACAATAGGGGTTTTAATTAGAAAAAAATTTCAATTAATCAACCAAAAGTTAGTTGTTCTTATTCTCGAAAGAGATATTAACATAATTTAGGGAAGTCTAATTTAGATTCAAAATAATAAGTGAAGTCTAGGTGGATTCTTTCCTGGGTATTGTCTTTCTCTTTGGTTATATTCAAGTATTTTTTTTCATCCTATTCTCTGTCACGTTCTTAATAATTAGTTTAGTTAAAGTTAGATTAAAAACATCCGCTTCAATTTATAGGCTAGATAATAAAAAAATAGTAATTACTAGTACTTTTAGTCTTCGTGGATACAATATTTCCGACTCACCATAGTTATACTACTATTCGATAGGTGCGCTTGCCTTTATCGTGAGTTTAGTTAGTTTAGTGACTCATCAAGTTTTTGGTGTCGTTGCCAGGGACTAAGATATTAGGAATACTAGATTTTTATTAATTTAGCCATTTTAATTTTTATTTCATTTTATTTTTGTTTTTAGTTTAATTTTTGTTTTCTAATTTTTCTTTTGTTTGCCTCTGTCAAGTTCCTTTAGTATATGACTAAAAGAAACCCCTCAGGACCTTTAGTATTCGATAGTGAGATCGAAAGTACAGCTCGTAGAAACCGTAGAGAAGTGAAGCAATGTTGACAAAGTACAGTGGAAGAGCAAGAGGACATCATTAATATTACTAAGGAGATGGCTGAAAACCAGAATAATCAGCTATCTCCTGTGGTTGTCGCAAATCCTGCTCTTATTACTATGAATGATTATGCCAAGCCCAATTTAACTGGGGCTGAATCTAGTATTGTTAGACCCGCTATTGCTGCAAATAACTTCGAGCTGAAGCCAAACACCATTCAGATGATCCAACAATTTGTTTAGTTTGATGGTTTGCAAGATGAAGATCCAAATAGTCATTTGGCTAACTTTTTAGACTTCTGTGATACTTTTAAGATAAATGGCGTTTCTGATGATGCCAATTCAGCTACAGTTGTTTCCCTTCTCATTGAAAAATAAGGCTAAATAGTGGTTGAACTCCCTACCACGAGGTTCTATCATTATATGGGAGCAAATGACCAAAAAGTTCTTATTGAAGTATTTCCCATCGGCTAAGACAGCTAAGTTGAGTAATGATATCTTTTCCTTCGTGTAAATGGATTTAAAGACTCTATATGATGCATGGGAGAGGTATAATGACTTATTGAGAAGGTGCCTCACCATGGGTTACCTTTATGGCTACAGGTTCAAACCTTCTACAACTGTTTGAACCCTTTGACTAGGCAATTGATTGATGCAACGGCCGGTGGGACTTTGAATAACAAAACTCCTGAAGTAGCTTATGAGTTTATAGAGGAAATGTTGCTAAATAATTATCAGTGGCAAGTCATGAGGACGAAGCCGATGAAAGCAGCCGATGTTTTCAACCTAGATGCAGTCACCATGTTATCAAACCAGGTAGAACTTTTAAATAAGAAAATTGATGGTTTATATAGTTCTGCACAGGTACATCCGTTGATGCAGTGCGATACAAATGGAGGAGGGATGAACAATCCAGAATGCCTATCCTACAACCCTAGCACAGAAAACGAACAAGTTAACTATATGGGTAATAATTCTAGACCTCAGAATAATCCCTATAGTAACACTCATAATACAGGTTGGAGGAACCATCCCAATTTCTCGTGAGGTGGTCAAGGAAATCAAAGACCACAACCGCCTCCTGCCTTTCAATCTCTTTACCAACAAGAGAAGAAGTCAAACCTTGAGGAAATACTGACGAAATTTATTTCGGTGTCCAAAACCCGCTTCCAAAACATTGAAACAACACTTAAAGATTAAAAAATGTCAATTTAAGGGCTCGAAAATCAAATAGGTCAACTTGCTAAGCTGATTTCAGAAAGACCACAAGGTAGCCTGCCTAGCTCCACCGAAACTAACCCAAGAGAGCAGCTTTATGCGATTACGGTTCGAGATAAAGAAATTTTAGTTGAACTTGAACCAAAACTAAGGCAAGAAAATATGGTAAGTCAATGTAAGGTTGAGGTAAGCCATAGTGAACAAAAACAGATCGGTAAGGAGTATAAACCACGTGTGTCATATTCAAATGCGACAAAGAAAGACCACACAAACGAACAATTTGGTAAATTTCTTAAACTTCTAAAAAAGTTACATATTAACTTACCGTTTATTGAAGCTCTTTCGCAGATGCCAAATTCCATAAAAAATTTAAAGGAGCTTTTAGCAAACAAGCGGAAGTTAGATGATTCGTAGCACGTGGAGCTAAATGCAGTTTGCTTAGCTATCTTACATAATAAACTACCCAACAAATTGAAAGATTCAGAGAGTTTTACTATTCCTTATTTAATTGGTAGTTTAAGTGTTAATAATGCTTTAGCTGATTTAAGGGCGAGTATTAATGTAACACCCTTAACCCGTATCCGTCACTGAAATAAGGTTACAAAGCATTACCGATCAACCACAACATAAATCATATGAACCACAACATAAATCATACATTTGCACAATCATAATTAAAATCTATTTATCTTAAACACTTTGTCCCTTATAAGGTCTTACGAGACCTTAAAACATACTTAGAAGTGGTTAAGGACTAAACCGATAACATTTGCAAACTTTGGGAGACTTAGAAAATTTTCTTTGATTTAAAGGTCACGAGCCACACGGCCACCAGAAACACCCGTATCACAGGCCGTGTGAAAACAGAGCATACATACTAACTTGCACCACACGGTCGAGGATACGCCCGTGTGCCATGGCCGTGGAAAAACTGAGGAGGTTATTGACTTGGGTCACACTGCCGACCATACGCCTAGGTGCTAGCCCGTGTGCCATGCACTGCCAGTAGACACGCCCCTGTGTCTTGACCGTCTCAAAACTATAAGGTATACTGACTTAATTCGAAAGGGTACCCCAGAGGACATACGGCCATGTAATATAATCGTGTGTTGTACAAGGCTAAAATACACACCCGTGTCGATAAAAATAGGTCATTTACAAAGCCAATTTGCCACCCTTTTTCTCATGCACACCTAACCATCAAAATAGCATCATTCCAACACATATATAGGCAACCAAAATATGCCAATTCAATCACATACCATGCTATCTATCATCAACCAATTCAAATACTAAATTCTATATTCAAAACATACCAAATCAACACGCCACAATCATCAAATTCACATAACTCCTAAATGAATTTTCTCACCTTTCTATCAATCAATTCATGCTTCTCAAACATATCAATTCATCATCCTCAAATTATACCAAAATATACCAAATTCCAAGTAATAATACCATAACATATAACTATCCAAAAGAGTATCCATACAACCATTGCAAACAGGCCAACACTTAGGACATTATATACATCACATATATATATCATTTATCAAACATATAATTCAAGTCAACTTAAATGGTCATATTCCAACATTTACAAGCCAAATCTCATGGCTATAATCCCAACTCAAAACATACCAAGATGACACTAGCCTATACATGCCATATACCATATATACAAAGCTTCAAAAGTACCAATGAGATGATCAATAGTGTGATGACATTTCCCGATGATCCCCTTGTCTGAGCTAGCTTCGATAATCTATAAAGCAGGGAAAGAACACACAAAGTAAGCTTTAAAAGCTTAGTAAGCCATAAACAAATAAAATCATCACATAAACATTTGCATATCAATTCAAATATGCTAAACATAGTTAATCACATTCAAATTCACAAACCTTTCTCATTGAACGTATATTCAATGTCTTAATCGAGTTCATCAATTACTTTCCCTTTTCAATACTCATATGAATTTCGTACGTACCTGAGTCACTTAACTTATTCACATAGTCTTTCTCGACTTGACTTTTCCCGTTAAACCATTTGGAATCGTTAAGGATACTCGAAAATTCCATAAGCTCGTACAATGCCATATCCCAGATATGGTCTTACATGTTATCACATATTGATGCCACTGTCCCAGACACGGTCTTATATGAAATCGATTAACGATGTTAATGTCCCAGACATGGTCTTACACTTAATCTCAATACAATGCCAATGTCCCAGACATGGTCTTACATATAATCACATCTCAATAACCTAATATCATGACATTTGCATTCTATACTATTCCTAACGTTCGTACGTGACTTTCGGATATTGTAACTCTGTCAATTCTTGCTCGTAATTGCTCGTTCAACATTCATTGCAGTTCAATATTAATAAAATATATATAATTCAATGTAAATATGTTTATTTGCATATGAACTTATCTCGTAGTCGGAATAGTGAAACTGGATCGACATTCGATAACTTTCGATTTCCCCAGATCTAAATCCGATTTCTTTCGTTCTTGATCTATATAAATTCAAAATTAACTCTTTTATTCCTCAATTCATTAAATTTCATCCAAAACACACGATTTGGGACATTTTACACATTAACCCCTATAATTTCATATTTTCTCAATTTAGTCCCTATTTCATAAAAACACAATTTACAACAATTTCAACTAAACCCAAGCTATCCGAATATCTATAGGTTCCATAAAAGCTCATATTTATCAATATTTCACACATTTAAACACACATTTTACACTTTTCACAAATTAGTCCCTTTTATGCAATTTCACTAAAAATCACTTTACAAAACATGATAATCTATCAACAAATACTCATTTTCCATCATCAAACATTCAAGAACACATGAATTCATCAATTTAAACTTTCAAAATCATCAACACTTTCAAAAAAATTGAGGATGGGCTAGTTAGTACTCAAAGCAACGATCACAAAAACAGAAAGATCATCCAGAAACGATCAAAAATCATACCTCAATCCAGTTGAACAATGGCCGAACCCTAAATGTTCTTCAAAGCTTTCTTTTCTTTTAATATTTGGCTAAGAAAGAAAGAAATGATCTAAATTTTTGCTTTTGTTTTAATTTAATTAACCTTAATAACCAAATTACTATTTTAACCTTAATTAAAACATTAACAAAACATTTAATAGTTGGCCATTTATGTCAAATTCCACAAATCATGGTATAATTACATCATAAGGACCTCACATTTAATAAGCCATGGTAATTAAGCACTTTTAACAAGTGGAATGCAACTTTTTCATTTTATGCGATTTAGTCCTTTTATCAAATTAAACACTCAAACGATAAAATTTTTTCATGAAACTTTCACACATACATATTCACATGCTATAAACTATTAAATTAATTTACAACCTCAAATTTATGGTCCCCAAACCACTGTTCTGATTTAACTAAAACTGAGCTGTTACAATTAATGTCATACCCTAAAAATGTTTAAGCAACTAGGTCTTGAGAAACCCAAACAAACTAGGATGAGTATTCAATTAGCAGATAGAACTATTAGATTTCTTAAGGGTATTTTTGAAGATGTTCTTGTCAAAATTAACAAATTTATTTTCCCAGTCGATTTTGTTATTTTAGATATGGATGAGGATAGTGACATACCTTTAATTCTAGGTTGGCCTTTTTTAGCAATCGCTAGAACCATTATTGATGTTGGTACAGGTGAACTGATAAACCGTAATTAATACATATTTTTATCCTATGCTTAGCATATTTTTGGATGAATTATCCTTAGATTTGGTGAATTCGATGCTCCTAATTTTTTTAATTTCATGCTTTATACTTAGGTGAGCATAGGAGAGTAAAAAGAGCGAGAAACGGGCCAAAAATGAAGAAAATGGGTCAACGTGGGAAATCAATACGGCCTCGACTTCCTCACACGGGTAGTTCATGTAACATCTTAATTTTGAGCCTAATCGAAATAATGGTTTTGGGACCACAAATCCGAAGAATAAAATTTATTTTTATTATTTTTTTATGCTCTACGATTTCACAGAATAATTTCGTGAAAATTTCGTTCGAAAATTTTGACGTTTGGGCACTTAATTTAGTCAAAAGGACTAAATTGTAAAAGGTTGCAAAATGTGTGTTCTAGTTCACAAAGTTACTAAGTACTTGTGAGTAATGAGTTTTTAAATTGGAGATTTTTAAATGGTAAATAGCCCATTTTGTAATTAGTGGACAAAAATGGACATGGCATGGTATGTTTTTATTTATTTTTCATTAAAGGTATTTTAGTAATTTGGCAAATAAAGCCAAAATAACTAAGAAAAATATGTCATCTTATTCATTTTTCTCATGCCATAACCATATATGGAGATGGAAGACATGGCTAGGGTTTGTAAAACTTCCAAGCTTGATTGTAAGTCCATCTTTGCCCTATTTTTAATGTTCTTTGCATTTTTGAAATCCTCGTAACTCGATTTACCAATTTCTACCATTAATTTGAGCTAGGGTTCATGTTTAAAAATTGACCCATATGTGACATGCATGCATTTTGATGTCTAATGGTATAAAATGAGTGTTGGGTGTTAGATAAACAACTTTTGCAAAGCGATTTTACGTGAAAACGAGTAAAATGAAATAATTGGTAAAAATACCTAATGTTCATAAGTACATGTTAAAGTGAGAATTTGATGTTGTTATAGAAGGAAAAAATGATCAGCATGTTATAAAACATAAGAAAATAGGATGAATTTTAATTTCTGAACCTTGGGGAAATGTGCAAATATGTAAAAGTTTAGGGGTCAAAATGAAAATTTGTAAAAATATGATTTATGGACCCATTTGAATAATGTGAGTAATAAATAAGCTATATTTGTAATGTTAGATCAAGGAAATCGAGATTTGAACTAAAATCGAGAAAATACCAAGTATTGGACTTAAATGGTAAAAATGACCATTTTCGTATACAAGGTAAGTTCATATGATTTTTAATAATGCAATGTGTATTTTAATGTTATTGCTTTGATAGTATATGAGATGTAAATCTATATACAAATAAATGTATTTGAAATGGTTTATTTATGCTATTTGCTATTGAACTATGATGAATGATTATATGAATTGAGAAAAATGAGACATCCGAGAAAGTATCGACAAAGTTTCGACGTCCGAAAAGCCCCGTATGAACCTTAGGAATACTTAGGATACATATGTCATGAAATAGGATTTCTGATATGTGATATTGTGTAAGACCACGTCTGGGACATTGGCATCGACTTTTGTTTTGCGTGTAAGACCATGTCTGGGACATTGGCATCGTATTTGATTTTGTGTAAGACCCTGTTTGGGACAGTAGCATCGATGTTTGATTACATGTAAGACTACGTCTGGGACGTTGGCATTGTATATGCTTTCTGAGCTATCCGCGTATCCTTATGTTTTCAAATGGTTCAAACGGGCATTTCAAGAAAGTAAATGATTTTGTGAAATTGGATTAGATTCAGGTACGTTTGCACGTATATGTGCAAGAAAGAAAAGGTATGTATTTGCCATTATGTGCTCGTATGACTATGATGATTCACGGCGATATATATATCCTTGTGTATTATGTATGAACGGTAATGTTATATGACTTGATGAAAGTATGAAGGTTTGTGGAAAGATACATGTATGTTATTAAAGCATGCCTATGAGTATAAAGTAATAATGAGTTTATAATAGCTATTGTGATTTTGCACTGAAACAGTGTTGAACAGCAGCAGTAGCCCGACTTTTAAAAATCACCATAAATATTAGAAGTCGAACTAGAGGCTGAATAATATATGAAATTAAAGCTTAATGAGTCTAGTTTCACTTAAAGGAATCATTGTAAGCAAAAGAATTTTTTATTATGAGATATTTGAGTTCTTGTGAGACAGAGTCGGAGTGATTCTAGACTCCCCTATCTTATCTTTAGAAAATCACTAAAAATTGTACAAAAATAATTGTGAGTCTATTTTCTAGAAAGATAGACAGGAGTATTATCAGAGTTCTGTATTATGAGATAAATAATTTTTAGTGAAGATAGGTCTGAACTATTGGATAGCAAAATAGGGGAAACTTTAATGAATAAATTGTACTAATTGGCTAAACAAAAAATTTTGAATATTTTATGGTAAGAATATATGTGAGTCTAGGTTCTAGAAAAATTAGCGGACCTTAATTTGGAATTCTGTAGCTCGAGTTATAAATATATTACCGACTATGACTCGAGTAGATAGCTTGACCAGAATATGAATAAAAGTGTAATTATAGTTGTTTTACCTAATGAAGTATATTGGTAAATTGCTTATTAATTGCATATGGACTTACTAAGCATAAAGCTTACCCCCCTCTCCATTTCTTTTAGTATTGGCAGGTCAGTTCAGGGTTGGAGATTATCAGAGGTAGCATCACACTATCAGAACGTTGATGTGAAGCGTCGATAAACTTCAAGTGTTTTCAAGTGAGTGGCATGTATAGAGATTTAGTCTGTATGATAGTTGTTAGTACGATTTGGCCAAACGTATTGCCTTATTATGGTTAAATCGTATATAGACATGTGATATGGTTTATATTCGATTATTGGGTTGTAAGTCTAATTGATTATGCGTGCTTGATCCATTGCTTTATGATATGTGCGTGGTGATGTCTTAATACGGTCAAATGATGATATGTCATGCTTATGTGTTGGATAGATTATGATCAATAGATTTGACCATATTCTTAATGTAAAGACATAAGGTAAGAATAAGTAATACCGTTGTTAAACATGAAATTGGTGCGGAACGTCTTAGTCAAGCACGTTGTTCTATGTATGTGAATTGATGGTATGTCTAGGCTTGGTATAAAATGAGAATAATATCTGGTATGTTTAGCTCTGGTTAATGTAAGAATGTGTCTTACATGCATGATGGTAGGCAAAATGATATATTTGTATCAAAATAGAGGATGTTGAATGTTATTAAAATCATGTGGGTGCATGTAGGGTGACAAAAAGACTTGGAAAACAACCTAAGAGTTAATTACACGAGCTGAGACACGACCATGTGTCTCAACCGTGTAAGGGACACGGCCTGGAGACATGGACGTGTAGCTTGACCGTATGGTTCAATTTGTGTGCTGACTTCATAAACAGAGAGTTACACGACCTGAGGACACGGGCGTGTCAAAGGCATACGGACGTGTGACTCTGTTTTATGGTAAAATTTTCTATGTTTTCCCAGAACCTTCCAAAGTTCTCGATTTAGTCTCGAAACCTTTCTAAAGTATGTTTTGGGCTTCGTAGACCCAAATAAGGGACCATGTGCATGTGAATGAATGTTTCAAAATAAAAATGAAATTTTATAGCCCGTATTTTAGTTAGATGTTTGTATGTTTGTCTGGTAATGCCTCGTACCCTATCCCGGTCTCGGGTACGGGTAAGGGGTGTTACAGTTCACACACCTATGTCCATTCAATAGACTCAAACACGGTTTGAAGCAATCGCACACGGACGTGTCACATGGGCGTGTCCCTGTCGAGCCCAAGCCTAGTCCTATTAGGAAAAGGCCACTCTTGAGGGTTTTGAAGCATTCTAAAGCCTATATAAACAACCAATGAGGTACCTGAAAGACACAAGGAGTAGGAGGCAAGGAATTACTCGAAGAAAGCCGATTGATCCATCTCAGAAACCGGATTCTCCTTCAAGACTGAAGAACGCCTTTCAATTTCCTTTAGGGGTTTTTGGGTTTTCTTTATGTTTTTTTTATCATTATTCTTCTTAGATGTTTTCTTTTACACTTATGAACTAAATCCCCTAAATACCTAAATGGAATGAAACCTAAGACGGATCTTGTTATTATTTTCTGAATTATATGATAAATATTTGACTTGTTCTTAATTATGAGTTCTTAATTCTTACTTTAATATTCTAGGATATTGATTCAAGTATTGATGTGCTTATTCAGAGGAGCAAAAGTCCCTATCTAAGAGTAGATCTAGCATAATTAAGTGAAGTTGATTGCACGCCTAGACATAGGGTGACATAATTTTGCTGGATTACGGAGAAGCCTAATAAAAAAATCCATAAATCGAGTTAATGCAACACTAGGGGTTTTAATTAGAAAAAAATTTCAATTAATCAACCTAGGGTTAGATATTGTTAGTCTCGAAAGAGATAATAATATAACTTAGGGATTTCTACGGATCAAGTCAAGTGAATAAATCGTCTTATTCAGAGTCAAATAATAAGTAAAGTCTAGGTGGATTTTTTCCTTACGTATTGTCCAAATCATTCAGTTTTCCCAAAAGTTATTTCCCCAATTTACTTTCTGTACATTCTTAGTTTAGTAATTAATTTAGATAAAACAAACCCCTTTATTTTTAGGCTAGATAATAGAAAGAGAGTTAATACTAGTACTTTTAGTTTTTTTGGGTTCGACATCCCGGTCTTGCCATAAGCTATACTAATGTTCGATAAGGTGCGCTTGCCTTTGTCGTGATAATAGTTAGTTTTCAAGAACGGACATTCATAAATTATAAAACTTATCACGATTGACATCACATCAAGTTTTTGGCGTTATTGCCGGGGAACTAAAATATTAGGAACACTTAATTTTTATTACTTTAGCCATTTACTTTTTTTATTACTTTAGCCATTTACTTTACTGCAATTTAAATTTTATTTTGACTTTTGTTACTAAATTTTCTGTAATGGCCTAAATTCAAAGTTATCGGAACAGTGATTTTGTAACCACAAATCCGATTTAAAGAGAAATTTATTTCAATATTTTTGCATGAAAATTGATATGATAGGAAAATCGTATGAAAATATTGATAGAAAAATTTTACCGATTTAGTGGTTAGTTAGAAAAAGAAATTATTAAAGAAATTGGATAAAAACAAGGTATCGGGACCTCTATCTCGTAAAACTGAGTCAAAAATAATTTTATAAATATTTATGAAATGTTAGTAATGTGGTATTAAAATTTCGTTAGGAAATTTTAATGTTTGGGTAGTCAATTAAATGAAAAGGACTAAATTGTAATAGGTGTAAAAGTTGCTAGAATGATTAAATAGCTTAAGAGTCTAATGAGAAAGGATTTAAAAGGGAATTAGACCCTAAATTTATTATGGCTGGACAGCAAGGGCATGAAATCAGAAGGAAAATTGATAAATTAAGGGCAAAATTGGAATATTGCAAAATTAACTAAATAAAGCTAGGACTAAATAGGAAATATCTAGATTTCTCTTCATTTCTCTTCAATTCCAGCAGCTAAAAACGCCATAGGAGGGTTCTCTAAGCTGTTATTTCATAATTTTTTCACCATGTGAGTTAATCCTTTCCTTTTTCTTGTAATTTTTGTGTTTCTAAGACTTTTACAACTAGGTCCTACTATTAAATTCATTAGTTTTTGATTTCATGGATGAAATTGAAAGTCACCATGGTTGAGTGCTGTAAGTTTATGATGAAATATAATGAAATTAAAGTTTTAATTTGTTTATGAGATGATTTTATTAGGTAATTTCAATAGAAATTGATTTTTAGGACCTAATTGTGAAAATGCTTGAAATTAAAGTCTATTGATGAAACTATGAATCCTAAAGGTTGTAAAATAGCTCAAGGTGATAGAATAAAATGTTAATTGAGAAAAATTAGCTCAATTGAGAGGCTAATTGAGTAGGGACGAAATTATCATTTATTAAAAGCTTAAGGGAAAAATGGTAATACATAGCTTGCACTAAAATAGTTTGGACAGCAGCAGTAAACTAAATTTGAAAAATCACCATAAATTGTAGAAATTTAATTAGAAGATGAACAAAATATGGAATTAAATCTTATTGAGTCTAGGTTCTCATAGAAGAAATAGTGTAGGCAATGGATTTGTAAATTTTGAGATATAATGAATTTTGTGAGACAAGGTTAGAATGAATTCGGGTTCCCCTGTTATGACTTTGAAAAATCATAAAAAATTTAATAAAAATAATTATGGGCTTAAATTAATATTTCTAAAATCTTAAATGAGTCTATTTTCAAGAGAAACAAACGGGAATATCATCCGAATTCTGTATGAAGAGATAATTAATTTTTCGTGAAGGAGGGTCAGAACTGTCAGATAGCAGAATAGGGGTGATTTTAAAGAATAAACTGTACTTATTGGATAAGCCAAAAATTCTGAAAATTTTATGGTAAGAAGATATATGAGTCTAGTTTCAGGGAAAATTAATGGATTTTAGTTTGGAGTTTCGTATCTTGATTTATAAATAATTTAGTGACTATGACTCAAATAGACAACTTTGAATAAACTATAAATAATAATAATGAAATTATAGAAATTGTTGCATATGAACATGAAATGTATTAAAATGATAATTAAATTGATTTATTTAGATCCGAAGATTCAAATACGAAGCTAGATCGAGGAAAGGAAAAGTTCAGATTAGTAGATTTTGTACACGAACAAGTATCAAGGTAAGTTCGTAACTTGAATTATATTCTTAAATTGCTTGAGATTGTATGTTATTGATGTGAATATGATTTGAATGTTCATTGTATGAAAATTAATGAAACATTGATATATTCGATAAAATGGGAAGAAATCCCGTTTGAATGAAAGGAAAATTCAATGGATCTCTGAAAAGCAATTGACGGTAAAAAGGATCTAGCCCGGACGGGTGATCCTATCCTGATATAGCCCTTCCGAAGAATATGTATAAAATGGATTTAGCTCGGATGGGTAATTCGAATTAGGGTCTGAATTTAGCCTGGACTGGTAATTCAGATCCAAGCTCATTAAAGTAATTGTCATTGCAGGGGATTTAACCTGGACTGGTAATCCCGACAATACTCTATGAGTTTATATTACAAGGGATTTAGCCTGGACTGGTGATCCCGCTGTAAGGATGAGGTTCGCGGGAGTGTACTCTCTGAAATGGAAATGTGCGCACATGAATGTGAATTGACGGACCTGGGAATGTACATTAAAAGTGTACCTCTGAAAATCCATCGAATATTCCAAGAAATTCAACGGGATAAATATGAAAAAAAAATAAGGAAATGGAAATCATGTATTGATGAGCTCATCAATCATAGTATATATTATTGGTACATGGAAATTATTGTACTAACTTGAATGTTGAGTTTGTGCATGGTCGGGTAATAATGCATTGAATGGATATAGGAATGTTTATTGTATTGTATTGAAAATATTAGGTAAGTATAATTCTTTTTCATTTTCCCCTGTTTTGTAGTGTTAAGAGCTCGGAGGTCGGATTTGGTCAAGACACAACACATTATCAACCTCAGGATTTCGATATATAAAGAAACTTTATTTTGGAAACCAATGGCATGTATAAGCTAATAAAGTAAATGTTAAGGTGAAATGAATGTAAAGTTAGCCATTAGTATGGTTAACAAACCTGGTTTTGGGTATGTGATGACGTTATTTTATAAATATGCATGAATTTATCTTGAAAATATGTTGAATTGGATTGGTTGATGTGGATTGTTTTTGGTTTAAAATTTCAGGGAAGGTTAGATATCTATAAAGGGGTTATATTGAGTTAAAAAAAAATTTAATTCGTAAACTCCGGTAATACTTCGTACCCTATTCAGGCAATGAATACGGGTAGGGGTATTACATTTTCTTTTTCCTTCTGGTAGGTTTTTATAGTTTATGACTAGAAGAAACCCGTCAGAACCATTAGTTTTATATAGTGAGATCGATCACACAGGTTGCAGAAACCGAAGAGAAATAAGGCGAAGCCTAAGATACACAGAGGAAGAGCAAGAGGACAATATTTCTACCACAACCGATTAAATGGCTGAAAATTAGGAAAACCCGTTACCTCCTGCAATTGCTGCTGATCTAGTAAATCAAAATCCTGCTCCATGCACTATGTATGATTATGCTAAACCTACTTTAACAGGAACTGGGTCAAGTATAGTTAGGTCTGCTATTGCTGCAAATATTTTTGAACTGAAACCTAACACAATTCAAATGATCCAACAGTTTGTTCAGTTTGATGGTTTGCAGGACAAGGACCCAAACACTCATTTAGCGAATTTCTTAGAGTTCTGCTACACTTTTAAGATCAATGGCGTTTCTGATAATGCCATTCGCCTTCGGTTATTTTCCTTTTCGTTGAGGAGCAAAGCTAAATAGTGGTTGAACTCGTACGAGGGTCAATCACTACTTGGGGACAAATGACCGAAAAATTTTTACTTAAATATTTTCCGCCTGCTAAAACGGCTAAGTTGAGGAATGACATCTCTTCTTTTGTGCAGATGGATCTAGAAACACTCTAAGATGCATGGGAGAGATACAAGGATCTATTGAGAAGGTGCCCTCACCATGGGTTACCTTTATGGTTGTAGGTTCAAACGATTTACAACAGTGTGAACCCCTCAACAAGGCAACTTATCTACTCAGCTGCTGGTGGGACTATTAATAACAAAACACCTGAAGTGGCTTACGAATTTATTGAAGAGATGTCACTAAATAACTATCAATGGCAAGTCATGAGAACAAAGCTGACAAAAGTAGCCGGTGTTTTCAACCTCGATGCGGTTACTATGTTACCTAACCAGGTAGAACTTAGGTACATCCCGTGATGAGGTGTGATTCTAATGGAGGAGGAGTACACACAGAATATCAATCTTTCAACCCTAGCATCAAGGAGGAACAAGTTCAATATATGGGTAACAATAATTCTAGACCTCAAAATAACCCATATAGTAACACATATAATGCAAGTTGGAGGAACCATCCTAATTTCTCGTGGGGTGGTCAAGGGAATCAAAGGCCACAACATTATCTGGGTTTTCAACAACCACCTTACCAATAGGAAAAGAAGCCGAACCTTGAGGAGAGGCTAACAAAGTTTATCTCGGTGTCAGAAACTCACTTTTAGAATATCGAAATAGCACTTAAGAATCAACAAGCATCGATCCAAGGGCTTGAAACTCAAATAGGAAAACTTGCCAAATTAATTTCTGAATGACCACAAGGTAGCCTGCCAAGTAACACTGAATCTAACCCAAGGGAACAGCTCAATGCAATTACCATTCAAGATAAGGAAGGGTTAGTTGAACCTGAACCAGAATCGAGGCAAGGAATTGTGGTAAGTAAAGGTAAAGGTGATGAAGTCCACAGTGGTCAAAAACCGGTAAGTAAAGAGTACCAACCACGGGTGCCATACCCCAATGCAACAAGGAAAAACAGCACAGATGAACAATTTGGTAAATTCCTTAAACTATTAAAGAAATTGCATATTAACTTACCGTTTATCGAAGCTCTTTCACAGATTCCAAATACAGTTAAATTTTTAAAGGAGCTTTTAGCAAATAAGCGAAATTTGGATAAGGCGTCGCATGTGGAGATGAATGTAGTTTGCTCAGTCATTCTACAGAATAAGCTGGCTACAAAATTGAAAAATCTAGGGAGTTTTACGATTCCTTGTTTAATTGGTAGCTTAGACGTTAGTAATGCTTTGGCTGATTTAGGGGCTAGTATTAATGTCATGCCCTACAAAATGTTTAAACAACTAGGTCTTGGGAAACCCAAACAAACTAGGATGAGCAGTCAGTTAGCAGATAAAACAATTAGATTTCTTAGGAGCATTATTGAAGATGTACTCGTTAAAATTAACAAATTTATATTCCCAATCGATTTTGTTACTCTAGACATAGAAGCGGATAGTAACGTGCCTTTAATTTTAGGAAGGCCCTTTTTAGCAACTGCTAGAACTATAATTGATGTTGGTACAGGCGAACTCACACTTCATGTGGGTGATGAAGTAATCACTCCTCAAGCTCGAAATTCTACTAATACTGATCATGTGGTGCAACCTTCTTTGCAGGAAATACATTCAAAAAGCATACATGAGCCTTGTTCAAGTTACAGCAAAGAACCCATCTATGAAGAACGAAAGCTACAAATCGAGGAACTAGATGAATGGCAGACACAGAAACTGAGAGCACACGATAGACCAAAACCACGCCATGACGAGCTCAATGTTTCACCAAATCAACTTACGGTTGGAGACAAAGTACTACTAGATGCAGCAGACCCTCCTATTGCCATTTCTGAACCTAATGGAGCAATCCCTCTTACGGTACTCAACATTTTTCCATATAGGACAGTCAAGGTAATTCATCCTAAATTCGGCACCTTTAAGGTAAATCGTACCCGTCTAAAACCTTATTTTGAGTTTGATAGCAGGAATGAGGAGTGTAAACTCCTCGCACCACCATGACCACGCAACAAGAGAGGAAAGTCGAGTTTAAACTATAAATAAGCGCTTCTTGGGAGGCAACCCAAGCACTAACAGTGTTAAATCCTTTGAATTTTAGTTTTTAACATCTAAATCACTAACTGAGTCTTTGAACACAGGTTGTCCAAATTCATACGGCCAGACACACGGGTGTGCCTTATGCTGTGCCCATACCACGGGAGGCAACACGACCGTGCGATACGGCCGTGTGAAAACAGAGTAAAATTTTTTCCAACACGGGATTCGACAAGTCGCCGCGACCATGCGACATGGCCATGGACGAAACTGTTAAAATAGCACGGGCGTACGACACGCCCGTTTCTAAAAGCCATGGCTGAAACTAAGAAATTAACACGGGCGTGCGACACGCTCGTGCCCACCACCCCTGCTCGAGACTGTGAAATTAACACGGGCGTGTGCATCCATACACGGGCGTGGAAGAAGCGAACGAAGTAGGACACAGTCATACGACACGGCCGCGTACACCAATACGCCCAAAGAACACAGGCATGGGTCAAATTTCAGACGTGCCCAAATTTGAAAATCACGAAACACACAGGCTAAAATAAGGGCACACAAGCGTGTCCCATGGCCGTTTGCCCCAAAATATATATAAACCCTTCACTATTCATCATCCCCTTCCCAAAAAACCCTAACCCTAGCCGCTGGAATCCCCTATCCCACCACAGACCGACTACTCTTTTCTCTTTCTCCTTCTATTTTTCTCCTCTCTTCCTCTTCTTCATCCCCTCTTCTCCCCTTGCGCAACCTACACGGCTCCACCACCCACGACCGTGGCCAACCCCAACCGCACCCAACCTTCACTCCTTCGTTCCTTCGACCACAGGTCCTCTTCTAACGGTTTTCTCTTCCCTTTTACTTTCTTTGGATGCTTACTAACATGATAGTCCTAATTTTTATTCTTTTATATTGCTACTGATTGTTTATATTATCATCCTCATTCTTAGGATTTAGTTCACATATTTTGTACCATATTTTTGCCATCCATAGCTATTTCTATCTAGTTTGTTTTTAATTTAGTCATGCTATCACTTTACCATTTGCCATAAAATCTCTGTCAAGCTTGATTGCTTTTGGTTGAATCCTTTTAATGTTAGTAATTTTTTACCGCATTTGTTAGTTTAATTCATGGTTAATTCCTGTTTGAACTTGTTAATATATGTTTCTTGCAGGTATATCATGTCAAATCCACGCGGCAAAAAAATCGCCATCCCTGCCTCGAAGAAGAGGAAGGGAGCAGCATCATCCTCGGGTCTTATCGCTGAGATCAGGTACCCATTCCTCCAATTTCCACTGGGAGCACAGAAGGAACTTTTCCAGATATTACAGGCCCGACCCCTAGGTGTGGCCGTTGTATTGACTGGGCCGCACTAGAACAAATCCAACTAGCTTATGCAGTTTGGGCCTTCCTGACGACTGACCCGTGGGGGCTATTCTTCAAGATCGTCGAGTCAATGTACCTCGAACTCACACTTGAACTCTGTTCCACCTTTCACCTCCAAGTCGTTATGATAGAGTTCAGTGATCCTGGAACAGTCCAGTTCTGTCTCGACAGTTTAGTTCACCAGTGAGTGTACCTGAGTTAGGAGTTGCACTGAGACTATATACGGAGGAATTCATGGACGACGATGACTTTTCCAGCCTCTACCGACACATCCACTACTCTCCTTCAAACTGCTGGAGGGCCCTCACTCCTGCTTCGGCCACCTATGACCCTAGTCACTCCAAGGTATCAGCTTTCGCCCCATCCGTGAGATATTTACATGCCATCCTAGCACACACCTTGACAGGGCGTCGAGGGAGTACCAGCATCATCAACACTAACGACGCCTACTTTTTATGGAGCATAGCGAATGGGCACATGTTTGACCTCACCTATTTCATCGCCATTGCCATTAGCCATCAGACGGAGTGGCATAGGAAGGGAGTCATATCCATCAGCCCTTATGTGACTCGTCTGGTGTGATACTTTAGTCTCCTCAACACGGTGGCGCAAGCATCCTCTCTCACCCTCATCGGTCAGATGTCCCCATAAGGCATCTCGAGTATGCTCCATATGAGGATGATCGAGCGACGACGTGGATTTTATCCTCCCCAGTACCGCCTAGTCCAGTCAGCCGAGTAGAAAGACCCAGAGGACATTACTGATGATGTCCCTCCACCTCACGAGGATCCAGCCTCTTAGCCACCACCTATTCATCGTCTAGTTTATGCAGCGACTTCACTTTCTGACATTTCTAAGCGCCTCACTAGATTCGAGCAATAATGTTTTCAGGGCTTTGATCACATTGATGCAACTCTACATCAGATTTGTCAGCACCTTCACATCTCATCGCCGCCCCACCTCGCAAACCATCTAGCGATGAAGATGTTTAAAGACTTTTATTTATTATTTTTATGTTTTTACTTTTATCTTTTAAAAACTACTTTTTATTTTATTTTTCTTTAATTTTATTTTTACTACATCCTTAGGTTTTATTATTTATATTAAACAATTTTTACTTTCGGCTATTTCTTTACAAGTAATCATGCTACTTTGTATTTCCTGAAGAATTATTGGTTCTATCGCAGTTTTAAAGAGCCCCAAAGCTCACTTTTACTTAGGAAATTGCAACTCCACTGGAAAAGGTTCTCAACGACTGCCATGTCCTGCTCGACCATGACCATAGCTACCACCAGATATAATATTCTTTTGGCAAATGACTTATGGACTAACGAACCTCTACCACCACTGGAGTATCCTCCTCCAATCTCATACTTGCCTTAGCCGACTACTCTCCATTAATCCAATTCAAGGATTCCAATTAACATTCAGGAAGTTTCACTTCTCTCCCTATCTTATGATCTTATATCTATTCTTTTCAGTAATTCTATCTTTGTACATTGAGGACAATGTATATCTTAAGTGCGGGAGGGGGGTTATTTATATCATTATCAGAAAATCCCTAAATTTTGTCTTATTCTCACGTGAATCACTCATATCACTAGTAGAATGAAATTAAATTAATTTATGATTTTGATTGATATGTCTTGAATTAAAACATAGGCATTTATGCATTGACTATTTAAACTTTAAGGAATTAGAGAATCAAGCATGATAAGTTGATCTTTGAGAATTAAAATTTTTAGGTTGTTTCCCCAAGTTTAGGTGTTATCTTGAGTTGAAATTCACAGGTTTAACATAAAAAAGCCACAATTTTTGTGAGATCTTGAGACTTTAGAGCATTTATTATTTCTTTCATGCTCACTTTTATTATTGCTATGAGGCATCAATATTGAATTGTTATTCTAGAACTTGCTTGATTATGCATGTCAAGACCACACCTTTGATTTGATATGTCAATATGATAAAGGCACTTAGGTTTAACCCACTTTCTCCATCAAGTTCTACCCTCATAATTAACTCTTAGTGAACCCCCTTGAGCCTAACAAGCTATTCGTTGACTTACCCTCAATATTAACCCATAACCCATTATTGTTGAAATCCCCTCATTTGATCCCTATTTTTTGTCGAGATTTGATTTGAATAAATTGATTAGCTATGTTTTATTTTTTAGTAAATTTCTATGTTATATTTGACTTGTTCTTAAAAAAAAATACATATTAGTAGTAATTCTTTGTTTTTGAGCTTAAGTATTTAAGTCCTTATTCCATGAAAAAAAGCTCAATTCTAGGATCTTCTGATTAGGGATGTAATTTGTCAATTCTAGTATTTTTCTAGTTAGTTAATTTTTTAATTCAATCTCGATTTTAACATTTTCTTTCAGCTTGTAACCACACCCCCCAACCAAAGCCACGTTACAACTCTCTAAAGACATTTTAATTGATGTATCATCTCAATATATAGTGGTGGAGATTTGAATTTCACGCAAGCCTATTGTAATAACTTTTCATATTGACTGTCGAGTGCTAAATTTCTTATCCTTAAACAGCTCAAGTGATTTGAGTGAATATTTAGTGAGGATGTGAAACTCTGTGATATTTTGTATCAAAGGTGATTACTTAAATGATGGGAGACACCTAGGTTTTCGTGATAAAATGCTCAACTTGGAATGTTTGAAACTTTGATGTTCTTTGAGTTGAATTTTCAATGTATGATTACTTATGAATTATTTTGAGATACTATTGATGAGAATTATAAGTTGAGAAGAATTTATTTTGATTGTGAGTTGAGGATTTTGCTTGAGGACAAGCAAACGCCTAAGTGTGGGGGTATTTGATTAACCGTAATTTATAAATATTTTTATCTCATGCTTAGCATATTTTTGGATGAATTATCCTTAGATTTGGTGAATTCGATGCTCCTAATCCTTTAATTTCATGTTTTATACTTAGGTGAGTATAGGAGAGTAAAAAGAGCGAGAAATGGGCCAAAAACGGAGAAAATGAGTCAACGTAGGAACTCAACACGGCCTAGACTTCCTCACACAGGTAGTTCATACGCCTGTGTCCATTCAATAGACTCGAACAGGTTTGAAGCAATTGCACACGGGCGTGTCCCCGTCGAGCCCAAGTCTAGGCCTATTCGAAAAAGGCCACTCTTGAGGGTTTTGAAGCATTCTAAAGCCTATATAAACAACCCAGGAGGTACCTGAAAGACACACGGAGTAGGAGGCAAGGAATTACTTGAAGAAAGCCGATTGATCCATCTCAGAAGCCGGATTCTCCTTCAAGACTGAAGATCTCCCTTCAATTTCCTTTAAGGGTTTTTGGGTTTTCTTTATGTTTTTTTTATCATTATTCTTCTTAGATATTTTCCTTTACACTTATGAACTAAATCCCCTAAATACCTAAATGGAATGAAACCTAAGACGGATCTTGTTATTATTTTCTGAATTATATGATAAATATTTGACTTGTTCTTAATTATGAGTTCTTAATTCTTGCTTTAATATTCTAGGATATTGATCCAAGTATTGATGTGCTTATTCAGAGGAGCAAAAGTCCCTGTCTAAGAGTAGATCTAGCATAATTAAGCGAAGTTGATTACACGCCTAGACATAGGGTGACATAATTTTGCTGGATTAGGGAGAAGCCTAATAAAGGAATCCATAAATCGAGTTAATGCAACACTAGGGGTTTTAATTAGAAAGAGATTTCAATTAATCAACCTAGGGTTAGATATTGTTAGTCTCGAGACAGATAATAATATAACTTAGGGATTTCTACGGATCAAGTCAAGTGAATAAATCTTTTGATTCAGAGTCAAACAACAAGTGAAGTCTAGGTGGATTTTTCCCTTAGGTATTGTCCAAATCATTCAGGTTTCCTAAATGTTATTTCCCCAATTTACTTTTGTGCATTCTTAGTTTTGTAATTAATTTAGATAAAACAAACCCCTTTATTTTTAGGCTAGATAATAGAAAGAGAGTTAATGCTAGTACTTTTAATTTCTTTGGGTTTGACATCCCGGTCTTGCCATAAGCTATACTACTGTTCGATAAGGGGCGCTTGCCTTTGTCGTGATAATAGTTAGTTTTCAAGAACAGACATTCATAAAATATAAAACTTATCACGATTCACATCACATCAAGAACTAATACTTCATGTAGGAGATGACACGATTACTCTCCAAGCTCGTGATTCTTCTAAGTTATCTAGTAATCAAGATGATTATATGAGTTCTATTAATATGAATAACCTAGTGGCTCAGCATTCTTTGCAGGAAACTTCTCGAAAAAATGTGATAGAGCCCCGATCTAGTCCATTTGATAGAAACAGAACAACTAATAAAGAACGAAGGCTACGGATCGATAAACTAGATGAATGATGGACACATGTCAAGGAGAAACCAAGAATACACGATGCAGAACTAAAACAATATTTTGACTAGTATGTAGATGGAGCACACTAATTTAAGATTGGGGACTAGGTGCTGTTAGATAAAACAGACCCTCGAATTACCAGTTTAGAGATTAATGCGAACGGAGTAATTCCTTTTACAATACTCAATGTCTTTCCATACAGTACCGTTGAGGTAAATCATTCTGAATTTGGCACTTTTAAGGTAAATATCACTTGACTCAAACCTTATTTTAATAATAGAATTGACAGCAAAAAATAGGAGTTTCGACTTCGCGAACCACCATGACAATGAGAATACGAGGTAAGTCGAGCTTAAATTTTTCATAAACGCTTTTCGGAGGCAACCCAAGCGTTAACATTGCTAAATTCTTAATTCTATCTCACTATATTTTTTAAATTAATTTAATTTAAAAAAAAAAAGTGTGTTTTTCAAACCACACGGCCTGGACACATGGGCTTGTCCTTGGACGTATGGATCTTATAACTTAGTTTTAAAATTTGAAGAAAATCAATAGAGAGTTACTCGGCCATACGACACAACCGTGTCACCCATACGGCCTGGACACACGGGTGTGTCCTTGCCCGTGTGGCGCCTAAGACTTAATTTTTCAAAAAAATGACAAAGACATGACCTAAAATAGTCCATACAGGCGTATGACACAGCCGTGTGAAACCTGGAGCTTAATTTTTCAAATTTAAAACAAGCCAGATAGTTACACGGGTAAGGCACACGGCCATGTGCAATACATAACCATGCCAAATGGGCGTGCGGGAGGACACACGGCGTGGGAGAAGCAGAGGAGATTTACACGGTCGTGTGAACCACACGAGCTGGATACACGGGCATGTCCGAGGCCGTGTGAAGACTGGGCTTGAATTTTAAACTCACAAGGGCTAAAAATACACCGCACGGGCGTGTGACAAGGCCATGTGCCCAACACGAGCATCACACGATCGTGTCACCCTCTTAAATCCCAAATCCCCTTTTATTTTTATTTTGTCTTATTCTCCTACCAAACCCTAGCCGCTGCTCCCTCCAACCACCTCCATTCCGGACGCTATACTTTCCCTGACGTGCGCTTTCTAACCATCGTCTCACTAGCCCGACCCCCTCTCATTCCGCCTTATTCAACCCCTTTAAACCACTCTAACTAACTCCCCTTTCTTCTCCATTCTTTTTCCTTTCTCTGACCAACCACCGCCCCTCACCTCTCCTTCCCCTTGTTCCTCCCAACACATACACACAAACCCTTCCACTTCCTTACCTTCACCCCTTTCCCTCTACTCCATCCATCCCTTTTACCAAACCGACCCCTTCACCCATTCCACTACGACCTCTTCTTCCTTTCCCTCACCAGTACCTACGCGCACACCTCTCTGCTCCACCATCATCTGTTCCTATTATCGGCCACCGTTGGTTTCCCTTTTTCCTGTTTTCTTTTATTTTTTATTTTTACTCTTATTATTATTAGTTTTTTATTATTTCTTTATTATTGTTTTATTTTACTTTGTTTTTATTTTTATTGATTTCTTGCTTATTATTATTACTAATTATTACTGCTTTATTGATTTATTCACTCTTGTTTATTTATTTGCTTCTACTGATGGAATTTGGGATGGTTCTTGGTTTAGTTATTGAATTGATTTAGTTGATGCTTGATACTAGTTTAGTTTCATTCAGCAGGATTATACATTGAGTTTGTTTAGTTTATTTCATTGATGATTCTTTTCTTGATAGTTTTAATTATTCATTTTATTATTGCTTCTTATCAGTTTAATTATTCATACTACATTCTTATTTAGTTTTAGTATTCTGATAATTAGTTTTTTATGTTCGCAGTCTCTTTCTTTCTTAGTCCATTTGATGCACTTCACTTGAAGTTTTATTTCTTATTCGCATGCCTCTAGTATGTTTATTTGTTCATTTCTCTTAATTGCTTTATTATAGATTCATTATGACAAATACGCGAGACAAGACTAAGGTCGCAGTTCCAACTTCGAAAATGCGGAAGGGCCCCGGCACAACCTTCTCCTCAAGCGCTTTTGCCGAAGTCCGCTACCTTTATCTCTGATTTTTGGCGGACCTCCAAGAAGATTTATATCAGCTCCATTGAATACGACCACTTGACCTAGGCCGCTGCATTGATTGGGCCGCATTGGAGCAGGTCCGACTAGCTGATGGCGTACGCGGCATTATCACCACAGCTCCGTGGGACAGATTCTTCGGCATCATCGAGCCCACCTACATGGAGTTTACCTTGGAGTTCTGTGCTACATTTTTTCTTCAGCAGGTCATGACGGCCGATGATGAACCAGGCACCATCACTTTTTACCTTAGAGGTTTGGTGTGCCACATAAGCGTCCCCGAGTTCGTTGTTACTATAGGACTCTACATAGAGGAATTTATGAGCATCGCAAACTTCCTTCGACTTCACCGGTATATCCATCACTCACCATCACGTTGTTGGCCTGCCTTACAACCAGCGAGAAACTTTATGACGTGAGTCACTAGAAGAAGACTTATCTCTCTCCGGCCTTACGGTACATACTTATCTCTCTCCGGCCTTACGGTACATTCACTCACTTTTAGCTCACACTTTGACAGGTCAAAGAGAGAGCACCAGAGTCGTTAGCACTCATGACACTTATTTTTTATGGAGCATAGAGCACGAGCATATATTTGATTTGGCATACGTCATCGCTCTAGCCTTTCGCCATCAGACTGACCGCCACAGAAAGGTCCCTATCTGTTTAGTCACTTATGTGGCTTGCCTCGCTCGACACTTCCCGAAGTAGTCCTCCACATTCATAATATTTTAAAGTTTCGATAGTTAATTGAATAAAAAGGATTAAATTGTAACAAATGTAAAATTATGAGAAATTATTAAATAGCTTAAATGATAAAAGAAAGAGGGTTTAAAAGGAAAATAGACTTAAGGTATATTTGGGCTGGACGGCAAGAGGCATGAAATCAGCAGGAAAATTGATGAATTAAGGGCAAAATTGAAATATTGCAAAATTTACTTAATAAACCTAGGACTAAAGTGGAATTATCCAGATTTCTCATTTTTTTTCTGCATTTTCATCAGAAAAAACACCATAGAAGGGATTTATTAAGCTTTTTTTCATATTTTTACTACAGGAAAGTTCAATTCTTGATTATTTCTTGAAATTTTTGTGTTTTTATGACTTTTACAACTAGGTCCACTTGTTGAATTCATTAGTTTTTGATTCTATGAAAGAAATTGGAAGTTGCTATGAATATGTGCTGGAAGTATATGATGATTTAGCATGGAATTAGAGTTTTAAATTGTTTATATGCTGATTTTATTGAAAGAATTGAATAGAAAGTGAATGTTTGGGACCTAATGGTGAAAGAGTTTGAAGTTAGGGTTTTATGTGGAAATTATGAATTTAAATAATTGTGAAATAACTTATAATGTCTAGGTAAAGCATTAATTAGGAAAATTAGCTTCATTGAGGGATTAATTGAGCAAGAACTAAATTGTATGAACTGTGAAATTTGGGGCAAAAATCAAAATCAACATTTGCACTAAAACAGTTTTGGATAGCAGCAGTAGTCTACCTTTGAAAAAATCACCATAAATTGTATAAATTGAATTAGAAGATGAAAAAATATAAAAATTAAAGCTTATTGAGTCTAGTTTGTCATAGAAGAAATGGTGTAAGCAACGGAATTGTAGATCATGAGATATAATAGATTTTGTGAGACAATGTCAGAATGATTTCGGGTTCCCCTGTTTTGATTTTGGAAAATCATAAAAATTTGGAGAAAATAATTAGGGGCTTAAATTTATATTTTTAAAATCCTTAATGAGTCTATTTTTAATAGAAACAAACATGGACATCATCCAAATTCTGTACGAAGAGATAATTAATTTTTAGTTAAGAAGGGTCGGAATTGTCAAACAGCAGAATAGGGATGAATTTAAAGAATAAACTATACTTATTGGCTGAACCAAAAATTCTAAAAATTTTATGATAAGAATATATATGAGTCTAGTTTCAAGTAAAATTAGAAGATCCTAATTTAGAGTTCTGTAGCTAAAGATCAAAATAATTTAGTGACTATGATACGAATGGACATCATTGGAATATACATAAGTAAATAATTAAATTATAAATAATATTAGTTATAAGCGGGTTGAAGATGAAGTCAATACTGATAAGTGACTAATTTTACAATGATAGATCGAAAACCCAAAGCAAGTCGAGGAAAAGAAAAAGTAGCTGATTAGTCCCTGAACTTTCACAAATTTTGCAAATCGACCCAGATAAGTTCATGTGGTTGAAGTTTAATGATTATATGTTAATTTTATGAATTATATAATGTAATATGTATGATGAAATATATTTATTGTTAAATAGAGAATAAAATAACAATCCAAAAATCGAATAAATGATTAAATTGAGCGGAATGTCGAATTTGAGTACTTCTGATCAGTGACAAGTGATGAGTGGTAGCCTCAGCTACACTTATCTGATCAGTGATAAGTGACAAGTGATAAGTGGTAGCTTTAGCTACACTTATCTGATCAGTGAAAAGTGATAAGTGGTAGCTTTAGCTACACTTATCTGATCAGTGACAAGTGACAAGTGATAAGTGGTAGCTTTAGCTACACTTATCTGATCAGTGACAAGTGATAAATGTGATCGAGTGTAAGACCGCAAGCGTGACTATGACTTCAAAAGGTGATAAGTGATCATACGCAAGACCATAGTTATACTATGGTAAAGTGAAAGTGAAGTACTCAATTTTTCGTAACCATTCCCTAATTTGGTTAAAGAATGATATGTGACAAATGGGCCCAAAAGAATTAAAGGAAATGGATAAGTGGTAGTAAGTTTATACAAGGGAACTCACCAATGGCTGTGGTTGACAGGTGAACTTAATAATTGTGTATATTGTATAAGTGTATAAATATTTAGTAAGATTTATGTTTTATGCCTATGAACTTACTAAGCTTCTATAAGCTTACTTGAGTGTAATCAATGTCTCTTGTAAATTGACGTTGAAGTATACGGAGGATCGGATCAACACAGAGGATCACACTATCCAAATTATCTCCGGTAGCTTTTGTAAATTTCTTTTTGATTTATATGGCATGTATAAGGTTTGATGATTATATAAATACTAAGACTTGTTTAATAAATATACATTAAAGTAAAGAATGATGAATATGTTAAATAGTACAATTATAATAGTAATATAATTTGGCATCAAATTGATTGAAATGAATTGGTTGGTTGGATTGGTCTTGGTTTTAAAATTTGCAGGGAAGGTTAGATATTTATAAAGGGGTTATATTGAGCAAAAAAAAATTGGCATTTTGCGAAAAATTCCCTATGGTTTCGATTTAATTCTGGTTTGGTCTCGAAGTATGTTTTGGGCTTTGGAGGCCCATCTAAAGGACGCCATGACATGTTTTAGTAAATGAATAATATTTAACTCGTATTAATGGAAAATTAATTCGGTAAACTCCGGTAATGCCTTCTACTCTATTTCGGCGATGAATACGGGTAAAGGGTGTTACATTTAATGGTATCAGAGCCCAGTTTAGCCGGTTCTCGGAACATGTGTTACGTGTAAAGTGTTTAGAAATGCATGCCATATAAATCTGTGATAGTGTGATGTGTATGATCCGATCTAATCTTTGTCATTTTTATAGATATTCTTCGATTATAAAGATGTCAGATAGACCTGAACGCGCTGAACAGGAGGAAGTTAACAATAGAGTGCAGACTTCTGAACAAGGAACAAGTAGTGATATTTCAATTTCTATGATGCGAGAGCAAGAACTTAAAAATATGATTTATGGAGTTATTAATCAGTGGTATAAGGAGATGATACAAGAAAGAAGTCAGGCTCAACCACCTCCTCCCCCTACTGCACCACCTGTGGTACCTCCGGTTGCTCCTCCACCTCCTTCAATAATTGAAACTAGTAAACATTCTCTGATTGAAAAGCTTAGGAAGTTTAGAGCTGAGGAATTTCGAGGGAGATCAGATGATGACCCTGTAAAAGCTGAGTATTGGCTACAGAGTTTGGTAAGAATTTTTAAACAGATGGCTTGTTCTCCGGAGGATTATCTACGATGTGCCATCTCATTATTAAAATAAGAAGCATATAATTGGTGGGAAACTGTGGAAGCTGTAGTACCTGCAAAGAAGCTTACTTGGGAATTTTTCCAGAACGAGTTTAAAAAAAAATATGTGGGGAAAAGATATCTAGACAAGAAAAAGAGAGAATTTCTTGACCTACGGTAGGGAAATAAGTCAGTGGCTGAATACGAAAGAGAATTTGTCTATCTCAGCAAATATGCTCGAGACATTGTACCTACTGAAGAAGAAATGTATATCAGATTTGAAGAAGGGTTAAATGATGAGATTAGAATGATGATTGGGGGTAATGAAATACGGGAGTTCGTTGTTCTGTTAGACCGTGCTCAAAAGCTCGAAGAAGTATATAATAGAAAAATGCAACGAGATCGGAAAAATAAAGAGTCATTTAAAAGAGGTGCTTTTAAGTCATTTTCAGATTTACCGGTGAAGAAATCTAGAGAAGAAATTAGTCGAACTACATCAGTACCGGGAAGATTGGGTAGAGGTAGATCAAGACAATCTGATTTCAGGGTATTTGATAGACCTGCAGCAAGTGTGAGCAGAGTTCAGAATACTCCCCGGCCTAAGTGTCAATATTATGGAAGACATCATTTCGGTGAATGCAGGACTAAGATGGGGGCTTGTTATAAATGTGGGGCTACTGATCATCTTATTCGAGATTATTCCCAGCTGCAAAAAGATGAAGTGGATCAGAAAGAGACACAGAGAACCACTCCCCAAATAAGTAGACGTTCGGGCTAGAGCAGTGCTACAGGGGCTACCCGTTCGGGTATGAGAGAACCAGTTAGTCAATCAGAGAATAGAGCACCAGCACGTACCTATACCATTCGAGCAAAGGAAGAGGCTACGGCTCCTGATGTAATTGCTGGTATTTTCTATCTTTATGATGTTACTGTTTATGCATTAATAGAACCTGGGTCTACTCATTCATATATTTGCACTATGCTAGCATCTGAAAAGAAATTATCTGTTGAGTCCACTAATTATGATATACAAGTCACTAATCCATTAGGTCAAAGTGTTGTAAATGTGAGATGTAAAAATCAAATAGGCTTGAAACAATGATTAATTTGCATAAATATTAATTTTCGAGCCTAGGGACAAAAATAGAATTTGTGAAAAGTTTAGGGGCAAAATAGTAATTTTGTCTAGAACATGAGTTGAATTCAAATGAGTATGAAATATGTTGAATTGATGTTAAATTTATTTATATAGACCCGGAAAGATCGAAAAAGGAAAGTGATCGTAGAAAAGAAAAGATATCGGATTAAAAGAATTTCGATTACAAGTTGTTATCAAGGGAAGTTCGTATAACTTGAATGAGTATGAAAATATGTTAATTTAAATGTTGTATTGTATTGTATATGATGTATGAAATTGAATATATGAATTATATAGATGTGAAATGAAAGAAATGATACATGTTTGGAAATTAAAAAATGGGTGAAATTCCATTTGAACATTGGTGATCGATGGATAATGGAAATTTCTCGAAATAAATGAGGTTCTGCATGTGTTGCAGAAATGGATTGAGCTCGAATGGAAATCTGACAAAAGCTTTCTCGAGAATTAAAAGTGAATAGGATTTATTCCTGATTCACTAAAAGAAATTAAAGTGAATAGGATTTATTCCTGATTCACTATAAATATATAAAGTGGATAGGATTTGTTCCTGATTCACTATGGTAACTTAAGGTGAATAGGATTTTCCCTAAAATGGTAATCCTGATTCACTACGGTTACTTGATATGTAATTCGAGAGAGTGCTTGATGATTTAACATCCTAAGGGCTAAATCTTGGATATGAATTGATGAAATATGGAAATGTACACTCTGTGTATACTACTAGAAAATCCATCGATAATTCCAATGATTCAATGGATGAGATAGTAAAACGAGACATGAGAAATATGAGATGGAATGAGAAAATAGCATGATGAGCTCATCTATGCCTATTTGTACGCTTGTTACTAACATGTTTGATTGAAATGTTTATGAATAGGCAAAATAGCCAAAATGAATGGAAATTATGCTTTTATATGATTTAAATGTTAAATATGATTGGTAAGTTTAATTCATGTTATCTGAACTTACTAAGCATAAATATGCTTATTAGGTTTTATTTTCCTTGTCTTATAGTGCTTGAAAGCTCGGAAGAAGTGGAAGACGGGTCAGAGACTTCATCACTCTATCATCTTGTCAATTTTGGTATAATGGTTTACTTATTTTGAAAACGACATGTATAGCTAAATTAGTGAAATAATAAATGTTACACAATGTTTGGAAGTTAACCATTGGTATGGCTAGCAATGATATATATATATATATATATATATATAAACATATGAGTTCATAAGGTTATCAATGGTTCTCATACACACATGGATGAAATAGTGTAAGTATGGTAAGGAAAATATGCATATTGATGTGCTATATGGTATATTAGTTATATGAATATATGATATTGTGAATGTGGTTACTTTGGTAAGTTTGGGTAATAGGTTTTTGTGATGTTAAGTAGAGTTTTCTTACATGAGGAACTATGTTCATAATATGATAGTGAAGGAAAATAAAAAGGAGTGATGGGAAATATTGTAGTGAAAGGAAATAAATGTGTTATAAACTTAGTCATTAATATTTTGCACTAAAACAGTCTTACATAATAGCTGTAGTCTGACTTTGAAAATCCACCAAAAATTGTGGAAATTGAATTAGAGGTTGAATTAAATATGGAATTAAACATTATTGAGTCTAGTTTCATATAAAGAAACTTTGTAAGCAAAATAATTTTATATTAGGAGATATTTGAATTTGTGTAAGATAGAGTCAGAATGATTTTAAAATCCCCTGTTCTGATTTGAGAAAATCATTAAAAATTTTACAAAAATAATTATGAGTTATAATTTATATTTTTAGAATCTTTTACGAGTCTATTTAAAAAGAAAAATAAACGAGAACATCATTCGAATCTTGTACTAAGAGATAATTAATTTTTAAGTGAAGAGGGGTCGGGACTATTGGACAGTTAATAGGGGTGACTTTAAAGAATAAACTGTACTTATTGGCTAGACCAAAAATTCTACAAATTTTATGGTAAGAAGATATGTGAGTCTAGTTTCAGGTAAAATTAGTAGTTCTCAATTTGGAGTTCTGTATCTCAAGATATAAAGAATTTAATGACTATGACTCAAGTGGACAGTTTTGTTATGAACATAGGAAAATTTTGCAATGATGTGTAGTTATTCTGTAAACTTCGGTAACATATTGTAACCCTATTCTGGCAAAAGATACGGGTTAAGGGTGTTACATCAACACTGGATTTGTTCCGAGGTATACTTCAATCACAAATTCAACTTTCCGATCAAGAGGTAATCTAGGTAACTCTTCAGGGAATATATCAGGAAATTCACATACAGTTCAGATTTTACTACATTTACTCTCCACCGAATCCAAATTAATAACATATGCTAAGAAAGCAGCACAACCTTGATAAAGAAGCTTACTAGCTTTAATTGCCGAGATAATACGAACTGGTCCACTGGTCCGAATACCATTTACTTCAATCTGATCACCGCTTTCGTTTTGAACAATGAACATCTTTTTGTAGCAATCTAAAATTACTTCATGTTCTGATAGCCAGTTCATACCCAGTATAATGTCAAAGTCGCCAAATGGCATAATTAATAAATCAATAGGAAAGATTCTATCTTGAATCGTTAACGGACATCTTCGACATATTCGATTTACTAACATTGTTTGCCCTAGAGGACTAGACATCTCTACTGTTACTCTAGACAGTTCAGGTTTTAATTTTCCCGTCTCAACTAGTTTTGTATTAACATAAGAATGTGACGATCCCTGATCTATCAAAGCATAAACGGGTTCTGAATGCAATAAAAATATACCTGTCACCACATCGTGTGCGTCTCCTTCTTCATGACTTCTTACAATGTATGCTTTGGCCGAAGCTCTAGCTTCCGATTGTTGAGTGGCAACTTCACTTGTTCTTCTAGCACCTCCTTTACTAGCTGAGCTACCTCTGCCTGACCCTCATCCTCTGGAAGCAGATTCAAATCTCTATGATACCTCATGTGCTGTAATTTTAATCTTTGGGCAGCCTTTTACAAAATGATCAGTGGATCCACAACGGAAAAAACCACTAGTCAATTTCCAGCACTCAGCCCGATGTTTATTTCCACAGTATTGACATTCCGAAATTTCAGTATTCTAAGATGGCCCTCTGATGTTACTAGTAGAAACTGTCGTTTGTCTACCACGATTTTTGTTACTTCTATCTGATCTAGAACCAAATCTCCCACGGCTTCAAAATTATTTTGATCTCTTAGGTTGTGGATTAGAGCTTGTAGTTCCGGGACGCTTTCCAAGTGAACGAGAAATTTCAGGCTTTTTGTCTAATCCTAACACTTGTTCAACCATTTTGGCTTTCTCAATTAAATCTGCAAATTCAGTAATTCGTAGAGACACCAATTGTAGTCTTAATTCATCTTGCAATCCTCGTAAAAATTGTTTGCATCTGTCAACTTCAGTCGGTACAAATTCAATTACATATCTACTCAATCTCAATAATTCCCGTTCATAATCCGCTACAAACATCTTGCTTCAACATTAAGAACTCCTGTTTTCTATCTTCTATATATAATTCTCCTAAATATTTCTTTTGAAATTCTATTAGAAAGAACTCTCAACTTATCTGTTCCTCTGATACATGTTGAGTTACCGATTCCCACCATACGTACGCTTCTTCTTGTAACAAAGAAATGGCGCAATATAAACTTTCCTGTGGGGTACATTCAAGTTGCTTCAGAATTCTCTTTGTAGTTTCTATCCAGTTTTCAACTACAAATGGATAAACTCCCTTCGATCTTAGAAATTCAGTAGCATCATACTTCCGTAACTCTTTAATCGGGGCTCTTCAGGTAGTAGGGGTAGGAGTTATAGTAGGTATAGTTCCCACTGCTCTTTGAAGAGCATTAGCTATCACTCTGAGTATCTTTGAATTATCACTTTCTCTAGTATCACGCCTTCCAACATTTGACAGTTGATTACCTACCGGATTTACACTTGGTGTTGTAGACTCCGATTCATTCATATCATATGATTCATCATCTTCACTATACATTTCTTGATCTGTATCTTCAATGTTTTCATCAGACATCTTTAACTATAAAACAAAAACAATAATTCAGTATATGTATATATATCAGCATCTAATCCCGACTCAAATTTAACTCAATAATGGCATGTACCTCTAAACTCATTTGTGTACTCAATTTAATTCCTAGAATCAACTAAACCTGAATAATTCTGATACCACTAAATGTAACACCCCCTAAACCTTTTTCGGCATCGAAACAAGATTACGAAGCATTACCAGTCAATACAATTTAAACACGAATAATATAAGAATATACAATTCAGTAATTTGTCTTATTGACCCTTTAATGGATCCTCGAGGCCCAAAGAAGAAGTTAGAAACAAATCGAGTCCCGATCAGAAGCTTATAAATTTTTCATAAATTTCTAAAATTTTTATTTATGAACAGTATCCACACGCCCGTGTGGTTTAGGAGACATGCCCGTATGTCCTTAAGACATGCCCGTGTTATTACTCTGTGTGACTCACACGGCCTAGACACGCATGTGTCCTATACTCATGTAACTCTCTAACTTATTGCTCATGAACAAAATAGTTTCACATTGCAAAGACACACGCTCGTATTCTTATCCCATGTGGATTTATTTTCTATTCGAACCTAGTATAGTTTTCACACGGCCAGGGCACTTGCCCATGTTCTGTGGTCGTGTGTCTCACACGGCTGAGACACACGCCCATGTCTCTACCCTTATGACAACTCCTGAGTATTCTGTTTACATTATTTAAGATGCAGGGGACAAACGGCCTATCCACATGCCTATGTGTAAGCTGTGTGTCTCATACGGTCTGGCCACACGCCCGTGTGTCAGGCCGTGTGGACTCAAAATGTGCCTTATAGTTTAATTTTACCAACCTGCAAACCTTGAATACCAAGTAACGTAAAATCCAATCTTTCAACCAATCCAAAACATGATTAAATACATCTAAAACATGTTAAAACTATCAATATAACGATCTACTCTTGTATGTTTATAAGTATATAACATAGATTTTCTAAACATTGTATTTAAATTCCATCCAATTCAATTCAAATTAAACTATGTAAAAGTCCATATAATAAGGCATAAATTTACATATATAGATTAACCAATATCATCTTTTACACTATTAACAGTCACATCTCAAAGTAACTTCAAAAGACAACCTAGGTACATGTCATTTCTCAAAATAAGATACATTACCAAGTATTTGAGTTCGGGATCGGCTTGGATGCTGAGTTGTTAGTCACTTACATACCTAACCTGTGCACGGGAATAAACCGTACGCTGAGTATACACTCAATGGTATTTCTATAAACCAACATTTAAGACAATTACTAATTCTAATGAATTTAAACTATAAGATTTCAATTTTCATGGCAATAACAATGTTCACAACTCATTTGCAAAGAACTATTCAATTCAATTCAATATCAATCAATATCAATTAATTGTCCAGTATAGTAGTACAGTCATTCAGTTATTCAATACAGTAGTTTACCCCTATTAACATAATTTGGACCTAGACAGATACACGGATCCAACCAACACACCAGTACGGCACTTAGTGCCTCAGCAGCTTTTCCAAAGTAAACGGTAACAGTACGGTGCTCAGTACCTCATCAGATTAAACCGAAGTAATAGTAACAATACGACACACATGGTGATTCATCGACTCGAAGTCGAAGTAACAATACGACACTTATAGTGCCTTATCGACTCAAGGTCAAAGTATCCCTGAACACTTCAAATCCTATGGCATGCCAATTATATCCGACTTAGCTCGACACTGTTAATAGGATATTCAATTCACTTTCAATTTTTAGATAACAGTCAAATCACACTTCGGTTCAACATTCACAACTTAATTCGATCCAATACAAGAATAGCAATTCTTACCTCTATCTCACTTACCAAACACATTAAATAATAAAAGAAACAATTAATTATTAAGTTCGGTTTATAGAAATACAAACCGTAATTCTCGGATTACTCTTCGTCAACTTTCTCTTTTTCTTTCTTTTTCGATGTCTCTGGTACTACGTTAGCTACAGAAATTAAACAATTTATACTATTAATACAACATTAACTCACGATAAATAATTAAATTTCTATTTAATTCAAACCTTAATTTCAATTTGATTCTAATTAACTCATTTACTTTTATCACTCAATTCATACTTTATTTCTATTGAATTTCCTTCCATATTCACCTTAACCATTAAATATTCATGATAAAACCCTAATCTTAAGTTTCTTTCAATTTTGTCCCTCAAACACAAAACTTATAGCTTCTCTTACAATTTAATCCTTTAATCACTTCTAAATTGAAATTCATTCAATTAAGTCCCTAATTCAACAATTTGCTAAACATGTACCATGCTTAAAAATCTATGAACTTTCAAAATATCAACTTAATTTCATCAAAACCTTGTTCTAAAGCTTCTAAAACATCAAAATTAAGTAAAAAGGACTTAATTGACTTACTTATTAAAACTTTAAAACTTCAAACCCTAGTTTTCCCTTTTTTCTTTTCTTTCCCTTATTCTTTCTCCTTATTTTCGAATGGCTTCTGCTATTCTTTCTTTTCTTTTCTTTTTATGTTTTATTTACATTTTATTTCTTTTATATTTTAATTAATTAATAATTAATAATTAATATAATAATATAATATATATAAAATATCCTATACTTAAAATTTAAGTAAATACATATATATTATATTTATATAAATACAATTATTACAAATGTATTAACCTTGTACGAGACATTTATCCCCATTAGGTTTATTTACTAATTTAGTCCCTTCATTTTTCTTTAGTCTATAATTAAACTTTTACACTATATTCAATCTAGTCCTTATACTAAATTAACCTTAATTCAAGCTAATTCACTTAACCAAAATCTAATTAATCACTCAACTAACATTCGTAAATATTTCTAATAAATATTTACAAACTCGATTTTCGAAAATAGTAAGCCAGAGACACAATTTTTGGTACCCATAAATTTTGGGTCATTACAATTACGAGTTGGGAAAGATTAGTTTTAATTGTGAGTTGAGGATTTTGCTTGAGGACAAGCATGCTTAAATGTGGGGATATTTGATAAGCAATAAAAGTAACATGTTTTAATCTCATTCTTGATGCGTTTTTGGATGAATTATTATATAATTTAGTGAATTTGATGCTCCTAATCCTTTAATTTCATGTTTCTAATACTTAAGAGAGCATAGGGGAGCAAAAGGAGCAGAAAACGGGCTAAACTCGGGCAAAACGAGCTATTTTTAGGAACCACACGGGCTGAGCACATGCCCTTGTGAGCCACACGGGCTGGCTGCACGCCCATATTCCAGCCCGTGTTGATATCGCTCCTTGTTTCCCAAACACGGGGAAAAAAATCAATTTTTAGGGTTTTTGAGCATTCTAAAGTCTATAAATACACACTAGAAGAGGATCTAAGGGAGCACGCAGAATAGAACTAAGAATTTACTCGAAGAATGCCAACGGATTCAACTCAGAAGCAGGATCTCCTTCAAGATAGAAGATCTCTATTCAATTTCTCTAGAAGTTTTTGGTTTCTTTATGTTTTGTTGTTTTCCTAATTTTGAGATGAAACCTATGATGGATCTTATTATTTGATTTTCTAGATTATATGATAAATACTTGTTTTTGTTCTCAATCATGTATGCTTATTTCTTACATTAATATTTTCAAGATATTAATTCAATTGTGATGTGCTTGTTTCAGTGGAGTAAAAGTCCCTGTTTAAGAGTATATCTAGCATAATTGGGTGGAGTTACATGCAATCCTAGAAATAGGACGACATAAATCTACTGGATTAGAGTCAAATCTAATAGGGGAATCCATAAATCGAGTTAATGGACAATAGGGGTTTTAATTAGAAAGACATTTCAATTAATCAACCTAGAGTCAGTTGTTCTTATTCTCGAAAGAGATAGTAACATAATTTAGGGATTTCTACGGATCAAGACAAGTGAATAAATCTTTTAATTCAGATTCAGAATAATAAGTGAAGTCTAGGTGGATTCTTTCCTGGGTATTGTCTTTCTCTTTGGTTATATTCAAGTATTTTCTCATTCTATTCTCTGTCGCATTCTTCATAATTAGTTTGGTTAAAGTTAGATTAAAAACATCTCCTTTAATTTATAGGCTAGATAATAAAAAGATAATAATAATTACTAATACTTTTAGTCCTCATGGATACAATATTCCCAACTCACCATAGCTATACTACTATTCGATAGGTGCGTTTATCTTTATCGTGAGTTTAGTTAGTTTAGTGACTCATTATACGTCTCCCCCTTAGTCCTTGCCTTTTGTGTTAATTCACCCTTAATTTACTCCATTTGGATGAGTTCTTTTTTTAATTATTATTAAATTTGGGAATTTAAGCTTATTCATGATATTTCTGTTAACTTGCATGCATTAATTTTTAATTATGTTTTTATAACGAAGTTAAAATTTTAATTTGGTAGATTGCACGATTTTAGTTTTTTTTTTTATTTCAAATCTGATTAAGATAATCTAATTCTCAAAAAGTGATAATTCACAAGAGAAATATTTTAAATCACTAAAATAAAGCAAAAGCAAATTCAAAAGATAAAAGAGTTCGAAGAGTACAAAAAAAATAAGAAAGCAATACATACAAAGTGTTTAAGTAAATATTTTCAAATATATTCAATAACTTTGAATGAGATGATTACAGATGAAGGGAAGACTTCTATTTATGAGATATTACAAATGAACAGAAAAACCTCTATTTATAGTTGAATTCTCCCAAATCTAACGGTATAGTTTAAATAGCATGATTCTAACAAACAATAAGAAAAGAAAAACCAAGTTGATTTTCGCAAATTTAATGAAGGGGGGAAATATGCGTTTATTAGGAAATTGCAATTACTAATTTTAACACAACGATAATGCCCCACATGAGTACACGTCTTTGCACAAGTGAGCAACGCGTGGCAATGACGCATTGGATGGAGGGCTTTCTCGGTTCATCAAAAGTTAGTGCACTGCACGCCAGAATCTTTTCTTTTTGGGGGTATGCTAGACTTGCTTGTTTTTTAAGTTATTTATTATTATTTTTTTAAATATGTTTCTATAATTCTTTAATTTTACAAATAAAATCAATACAAACTGAATATTTTTAGATATCATATACATATTCTTACTTTCATTTTTTCTCTGTGGCATTGAATTTTTAAATTTTTAATATTAAATTAAAATAAATTTTATTTTAATTAATGCATACAAAAAAAATTGAATATATGGTTTTTTTATTTATATCGTAAATTACTGAAAAATGAACTCATAAATTAATTTGTACTTTGCACAATAGCTTATTGGATTATGATATTTTCTTAATTTGGATTTTACTAATCATTACTCTTAAATACTTTTTATAATTAATATAATATTAATCAGTTTTCAGATCGTTAAATAAAAAAAAGTTATAGAAAATCCTTTAATTTGGAGTTTAGAGATTGAAAGATGATGTTTGCGGGTGGCCTATATTTATTTATTTTTACAATAAAACATAATATTAATGAAATCCCCTCGTTTTGAAAATTCAATTTTCTTTATAAAACCCTACCAGGCTTCCATCAAGTTATTTTAAAACCTAAAAGCTCATTAACAATGTTTTAAGTTGGAAACAAGAGCCGGCACACACGGACATTCTCCCTCCCATTCCCATGCCCATGTCGACCCTTTTTTTTTTTTTTAATTCCCTATATTTAAAATAATAATAATAATAATAATAGATAAATTTCCTTTTAAAAGTGAAAAAAAGGAAAGTAGAGCTTTATTTGATTATTTAATTAAAATTTAGTACTGTCGAAATAAAAACGCCTATAATCCACTTAGAGACACACACGTGGTCCGACACGTGGCTCTTTGTCCCATACGGTTGTCTTTCCTTTCTGTGGTCGCGCGCTTACTCCAACAATACTGTATCCCGCACATGTGTACACGTGTGTGCATGTTTAGCAATTTTTCTTTTTCTATTTTTGGGCCGAATTTTCTACATTTTTTAGACTATATTATTAAAAAAGTAATTTTAAATTATAAATATATTATATAAAAGATACAAAAAGAAATCAGCTACGTATTTTTATTATATTAAGTATCGATCAGATTTACTTTCATGTTTTAATTAAAATTTGTCTAAACAATATACATTTTAGAAAGTGTTTGGTTGACTAAAATTAAGTTTCGATAAAGTTTAGAAATTTATTTTGGGATGTTAAATTTGAAAAATAAGTTTTAATAGGATAAAATATTTTTATTGTATTAATTTATTATTTTAAAATTTTTAAAAGTTACACTAAAATTTTATTATATTAAGAATCAAAATGTTATTATTATATTAATTTATTTTTAGAATTAAAAAAATTAAAATTTACTATAGTTAGAGGGGTGAGGGCAAGGCCTTTTGGCATGGTGTTTAAATGTAAGATTATATATGTTTTAGTAAGATAACTAGAATATAACACGCTTAATTCGTATTTATTGTTGGAACAGAGTTATAGAGTATTATTAGAGATTACAGATCAAAAAACAAACATTTTTTATAATTTAACATTCATGTCAGAATTAATCAAATCAAATATATTGTCCTTTATATGAGCATTCGAGACTCAAAATACACATTAGAAATAAGTCGGGACTAAATCGAATACTTAAAAAAATTTTCAAAAACATTTAAAAATTTTCAACACTGTAGGAGTCACATGGCTGTGTGGTCAGGCCGTGTGAATTACACAGTCAGGAGACACGACCGTGTCTCAGCCCGTGTCTGTGCTCGTGTGAGTATACTGACTTAGGTCACACAGCCAAGTCACATGCCCGTGTACTAGGCCGTGTGAGTATTCTTTTTTGTGCAAATTTAAGATACAGAGAACACATGACTGTGTTTTATGCCAAATAAAACCCCAACTTTTTTTTATCACTAACAAGCAATTAATTTAATTAATTGTAATGATTTTGTTTGATTTTAGCTTATTATGAAAGATTTGGGGTATATAATCAAAATAATTTAAGTTTAGTAGATAATTGTTAAATATGATTTTTTAAGTTGATTTTATTAAGAATGATATGGAAACAAAAATAAAATTTTAAAATTTAGAATGAAATTAACTTAATTAATTTCAATATTACATTAAAAATTGATTAACATTATCAAACAATAAAAATATTCAACAATTTATTTAATTAATTTTATGTTTTAAAATAAAATTTTAATATTAAAAAGTTGTAATTTTCGCAATATGATAAACAAATATAATTTAAAATTTTTTAATCAATTATTTTAGTTTTTACCCTTTTTCACTTTAATCATTAATTTTTTTATCTCAATCAATACTTTAGAAAATGATCTTTTTTGAAAGTGACCTAAAAATTTGGTCATCAAAATGAAAGTGTGAATGTAACAGCTCGATTTTTTAGTGGTGTCGAAAATAGTAGTTTCGAGTCCACCAAATCTGGTGAGTAAGTTCATAAATATTATTATTTAATCTTTAGGAGTTAAATATGGTTAAAAAGGTTTCTGAATTGGTAATTTATGTTTTATAATAATTTATTAGGTTCGGGTGATAATACCTTAAGTCAAGTGGTAATAGAAAGTGATGTATCGGGACCTTGTTTCTATAAATCGAGCCGTAAATATTTTTATAAATATTTACGGAGTGTCATTAAGATGATATTAAAGTTTTGTTGAAAAATTTTAACGTTTTGATAGTTAATTAATTAAAAGGATTAAATCGAAAAAGTACAAAATTTGCTAATTATAATAATTAAGTGATTAAATGTTTGATTAATAAATAAAGAAGAACTTAAGTAATAAATATACCTAAATTAGAAAGGTGGGGCCGCAAGTTAAGGAAAAATAATAAAATAAAGCCATTAAATGGCAAAATGGTAATTTTAGTGAAATTAAAAACAAACAAATTAAAATGTAAAGGTTTCCTATGCATTTCTTCCTCTATTTTTAGACTTAAACAGCAGTAGGAGGGAGCCTTAAAGCTAGTGTTTCATATTTTTGCTTCATGTATTTTTGCTTCATGTGAATTCAATTCTTACTCGTTTCTTATAATTTTTATATTTTGAGATTTTTGCAATTAAGTCCAATTAAACCATACATTTGTTTTTTATTTTATTAAAATTTTGGAAGTTCTTATTTATAAATATTAGATTTTTTTGATGAATAACATGGATTTAGAGCTTTGATTATGTTGTATGATGATTTTATAAAGTAATTTTGTTAAATATTGATTTTAGGATTAAATTATGAAAAAGGTTAAAATATTAGGGTTTAATAGTGAATTTTGGGTTTATTAAGGGTTATATGAGGGCCTATAATATTTGGATAGATTATTGATAGAGAAAATAGTTAATTTGATAGATTAACAAATTAATAGATTAAATTGTAAAAATTGTAAAAGTTTGGAGTGATTATGTAAGTTTAAAAAATAAAAGGGTATTAATAGTAAAATGAATTGGAAATGAAATATATTCTAATAAGTGAATAATTTTATATTCTAGATCAAGATCCCAAAAATACTTGTAAAAAGGAAAAATAATGAATAGTCCCGAACTTCGCAATTACTATAATTCAATCCAGATAAGTTCTTACGGTGAAAATTTAACATTTGTATAAATTTGATGGATAGTATTATGCATTTATTCTATTGTTGGAATTATAATATTAGATTAGATATTCGGTTTGAATTGAACGCGGGATTTGAGTACATTTGTAATTTGGTGTATGATGGTATTGGAGGGAGATATCAGCATTTTACCCAAGTAAAATTGAGGTTCAAAATTTTTTTTGAACTCTCGTGTTTTACTTTTTGTTTGATGTGATTGGATGGATTAGCTCTTACTGTAACCCCCTAAAAATTTCTACAGTAAGATATTATCCTTAATATAGTAAAATAAGAAAATAAAGTGACAAGAAGAGGAAAATTGAGTTATGTCATTGGGAAGTATATTATGACATATTGATTCAAGAAATGACTAAATTGTAAAAGCGAGAAAAGTTTTGTGGCTCAAGAATAAATACTTAAAATTTGAGAGATTAAAGTGTAAATATAAAAAAGTTGAAGGGATAATAGTGCAAATATTTTAAGGGTGGAATGATCTAGAAACCAAGGAAAATGGATGAATTAGGACCAAATTGAATAGGTGAAGAATTATGAGGGACTAAATAATAATTTTACCAAATTAGGTGATGACTCAAGGATAGATTTTAAAAGGTCACAAAAGGGCAAAATGGTCAATTGTAAGAGAGAAATTTAGAAAGTAATGATGATGTTGATGATATTTTATAATTATTTAATTAAAAAATTATTATTTTATTAATATTTAATAAGATATTTATTATTATTTTATTATTTTATTTAGTATATATATATATGTGTGTATGGAAAAAAGAAAGAAAGGAACAACACTATCTATTTCCATGCATCCCACGTTAGAAAGAAAAGAGAAGAAGAAACTTTCCTTTCTTTACAATTTAGTCCTTCCACCAAAAATTCACTATTTTCACCTAGAAATCAAAAGAATTTCCATAGCTACCAAGAGAGAAAAATGTTAAGAAGACCAAGAGGAGTTAGAATATCAAGTTGGATTCAAGAAACAGAAGTTGGAGAAGAGAGAAAAATCAAGTTAAAGATTGAAATCAATAGGACAAGGTAAGAACTTTAAGATTTCAATATATTTTAAGTAGAGTTTCTCATGTAAGGTAATATCAAAAGCATGAAAATGATGTTAAGGTAAAGTTTTCTTATATAAGGTTCTATGTTCTTGATATATTAGTGAAGGGAATTAAGAGAAAATGATGAGAAATATGGTAGAGAATAGAAATAAGGGTATTATAGACTTGGTAATCAATATGTTGCACTAAAATAGTTTTAAACAGCAGCAGTAGTCAAACTTCAGAAAATCACCAAAAAATTTGAAAATTGAATTAGAGGTTGAATAAAATATGAAATTAAAAGGTGACTGAGTCTAGTTTTTCATAGAAGAAACGGTGTAAGCAATGGAATTGTAAATTGTGAGATATAATAAATTTTATGAGACAAGGTTAGGATGATTTTGGGCTCCCCTATTGTAACTTTGGAAAATCATAAAAACTTGGAGAAAAATAATTAGGTTCTTAAATTTATATTTTTAAAATTATGAATGAGTCTATTTTCAATAGAAACAAACGAGAACATCATCCGAATCCTGTACAATAAGATAATTAATTTTTAGTAAAGAATGGCCGAAACTGTTAGATAGAAGAATAAGGGTGACTTTAAAGAATAAACTGTACTTATTGGCTAAACCAAAAATTCTGAAAATTTTATGGCAAGAATATACTTAAGTCTATTTTGATATAAAATTATCAGAGCTTAATTTAGAGTTCTGTAGATCAAGATATAAATAATTTAGTGACTATGACACAAATAGATAGTTTTGAATATACATATAAGTAAATAGTGAAATTATTGATAATGCTACTTGTAGCATGTTATATAAATTAAGGATGTGGAATGGAGAGGAGAAGGAGAAAAATATGTATGAATATTCAGCTAGCATGGCTAATTTGCATGTTTTAGGCTCAGGGACTAAATTGAATAAAAGTAAAACTTTATGGGAAATTTTGTAAAAATGTTAGAAATGACCAATTTGCATGAAATGGATTATTTTATTATTTAAAATTGAAAAATTGAATGGAATTATTAATTTAATTCAAGATCGGGGGAAAAAATGTTTTAAGGATTAAATTTAAAAGTGTTGAAATTATGGAAAATTTTGATATTTTATAGAATTCATAGGTTGTTACCAATTTTTATGAGAATAACGGTTGGAAATAATGATTAAATTGCAAGAATTTTATTTTTTAGCCTATGAAATCGTTATGAATTAAAAGTTTAAGGGTAAAATGGTAATTTTGTTTAGAGAATTAATTAAATGTATTGGAACATGAAATAAATGAAAATGACGATCAAATTTATTTATAAAGATCTGGATGAATCGAATACGAGACTTGAATATGGAAAAGAAAAGATTTCGGATTAATGAAATTATAAATATGAACAAGCAACGAGGTAAGTTAGTGTAACTTGAATTGTATTTTAAAATGCATGAAATATCAATATAATGAATTACCTGATTTATGTTTATGAAGAAATGGCAAGAGAATGATGTAACGACCCGAACTTTAAGGTTATTAGAAAAGTGTATTTTCGGGTCACCGTTTCTAAAAATGGATTAGAAAATATTTATTAAAAAAAGTAAAAATATTTATGAAGTTAAGTGAGTGATTAATTAAAGTTTAATTAAGTAAATTTAGCTTAATTAAGGATAATTGGATAAAAGATTAAATTGAATATAATGTGAAAGTTTAGTTTTAAAGTAATAGAAAATAAAAGGATCAAAATGGCAATTAAGCCATACCCATGAAATGAGCGGTGAATGGAAGAAAAATCAAGATTTTTCTTGAATTATGTATATTATTAAATTATTAAATATATATATATATATATATATATATATATATAAAGAAGAAAAACAAGTGTATAAAAATGATTGGTCCAAGTGTTAAATAAATATTTGTTATTAAATAGATTTTTATTATAGTTATTATTGTCATTATATATATATAAAAGAAACAAAAGAATAAAAAGAGGAAAGAAACAGAATAGCAGGGGACGAAATAGAGAAGGGAGAAAGGAAGAAAAGAAAAAGGGAAAAATAAGGTTTTAAAGGTTCCAAGTTAATTTGGTAAGTCAATTTAGCCCATTTTCTTATGATTTTTGAGTTTTTGGAATCCTAGAGATAAATACTACTTGTTTTAAGTAGAAATTTTGAAAGTCATTAGATTTCTAAGTATGGCTCATGTTGAATAAAATGATAGAATTGGGGGTTTATTTGATAGAAATTTTGATTGGAATTGAATAAAGGATTGAATCGTAAACTAAGCTATAAGTTTTGAGATTTAGGGATTAAATGGAAATAAATTCGAAATTATGAAAATATGCTGGAAATTTAATAGTTAAGTATGAGTTTGGACAAAATTTGAATAGAAATGAAGTATGAATTGAGATAGAAAAAGTAAGTGAATCTAGTTAAGATTAAATTGAAATTAAAGTAGAAATTGAATAAAAATTGTATTAATTAGATATAAATATTATAGTGACTGTTACTCAAGAAGACAGTTTTGACATGAACATAAGAAAGTAAATGAAATTGTGTGTAATTATTCTGTAAACTCCGGTAATGCTCCATAACTCTCTTCCGGGACGGTATGGGGTTAGGGGGTGTTACAATTGTTGGTATCAGAGCTATTCAAGTTTAGCCAATTCTCAGACTAAATCGAGCTCGGAATTGAGTCTAGAGGTACATGCCATAATTGAGTCGAAATTGAGCCGGGATCGGATGCTGATATATTTGTTTGGTACTGTTTTATAGTGAAAATGTTAGAGGAAAATATCGATAGTATTGATTATGAAATGTGTACTGGAGACGAATAGTCTCATGAATTAGATGAAAACTGAATCAACAACACTGGGTATAAACTCAATGGGTAATTAATTACTGAATGATGAGTGATGAAATAATAGAAAAAAAATGATACATAATTATTTAGAATTATAACTGATGTTCTTCAGTGAGTAGAAGAAATTGTATTTGTTATGATATATGCCCCTCCTGTTTCTCAATCGGTTCCCGACGTGCTTCAAGGTACAGAGTTTGTCCGAATGGGTAACATATCATTGTTAATATTTTGTACATATAGTGTGGAAGAATTGAAAATTACAGCTGAAAATGATCTTGAAAGAATTGAAATTTGGCAAGAGAATATTATCAAGGTCGTAAATGAATTGCTTGGTTCGTCGAATAAATGATAGGTAGGTATGATATTTCTACTAAAAGATTCAATTTACCAAAGGTGGAAAATATTGATTTATGCTGTAACTATGAAAGGGTTATTTGGAATTTTCTAAAATGGGTTCTGAAAGAAATATATGTTAGTCAGAGATTTCGATTAGAAATGCAAAGAAATTTTGAAGCTTAAACAGGTCATATGATTGTAATGGCGAGTATGAAAGGAATTTGTTTGATTGAATAAGTATATCAGAGGGTATATTCCAATAGAAACCATAATGTACAAGTAGTTTGAAGATGGTTTAAATGAAAACATAAAGTCGAAGAATGTAGAATAAAGAGCGGAATATGAGTTAGATATGATTATTATGATCATTATCTTAGTGATTGATTGAAGAGAGTTGAAAGAGATATTATTTAAATTTCAAGACAGAATACCACAGTTATTAGAGGTAGATTACTCTGTAACCTAGAAATGCGAGTGGTAGTCGAAGTGTGATAAAGGATTTCACTATAAAATCTGGAGAATGAATATCAGCCAGGGTATATGTTAATTGTATATAAGAAGATATTTCTCTACCAGATGTCATTACAGGTACCTTCTTCTTTTATCGGCACTGATATGATTATTTTAAATTGATATTGGTTTTATTTATTCGTATGATTGCATGAATTTAGCATTTATTAAAGATTTTTTTGTTCAGTTCGACAAATTATTGGTTGAAGTATCAAATTTTTCGGATCAGTATTTATTGATTGATAAAATTACAAGAACTGTTTGATAATGATATTAAGGTCTGTTTCTGATTGATTTGATGTTATTATTATTTGATGTGATTTCAAGAATGAATGGTTAATTCTACATGATATGGTGGTGAATTGTAAGCAAAAGTGCATTATCTTGCAAGGTTAGAACGATGAAAATTGAACTAATTGTTTATTGTGATATTGAACATGTCAACACGTAAATGTGCTAGAAAAGGGTGGTATTTACTTTGCTTATGAATTGGATATTAAAGTATCGAGTCAAATTTTAAATCAATGGCAATTTAGATGTGTTTAGGAAGAGTTACCCAATTCATTGTTGGTTGAAGAAGCTGAATTTATTATAGATCTTGTGCCTGAAATAATATTGAAAAATGTATCTGAAATCAGAGAATTTCTGAGATTAGTCGGTTATTATCAAAAAGTTAGAAAAAGGAAAGATATGGCATTCGAATGATCTGATAAATGTCAGTAAAGTTTTAATCAGTTGAAAACTCAGTAAACTGAAGCACTAGTTCTAGTTTAACCTAAAATCCAGTAAAGAAACTTGTGATTTACAGGGATAGCAGTGTTTGACGCAAGAAAATGAATTAACGGTTTATGTTTTGGAAAGTTAGAACTACATGAGAAGAATTATTTGATACATGATTCGAAAGTGATAGCTATTGTCTTTGTATTAAAGGATCATGATTTTATAATTGAATATCATCCAGGAAAAAAAAAGCAAATGGAGTTATGAACACTCTATTGTCATTATCTGATGATCGCTCAATTCTAATTGAAATAAAGGTTAAACTTACTTCTCTACAGCAGGTCTGCAAAGTTCAGAAATGTGATAATGAATTAATGGTTAAATGGGTATAGTGAACAAATGATTTTGATTGAAAATTTCAGATTGAATTTGATGATTATTTGCTGTTTAGAAATAGAAGCTGTATTGAAGAATTCAGAGCTTAGACAGAAGAATTTGTATGAAATTTATAGCAATACTATGTCTATGCATTCTGGAAGAAATAAAATGTACAGTGATTTGAGGAAGATGTGTTGAAGACTGGGAAAGAAAAGTAGTACTTTGAAATTGTATATAAATGTTTATATCAGATACAGATATCTTCAGAACTGTTACAGCTAGAAAGGATATCAGAATGGAAGTGGGATATAATTTCTATGGGTTTGAATTGGAATTATCTCGATCTTTGAAAAAGAAAGACGGTATTTGAATAATCGTCGAAGGTATGGTAAAGTCTGCAAATTCTATTCAGGTATGAATAAATTTCTTAATAATTGTCTGAAATATAGGTTTCTGAGATTATCGATTTCATGGTATGGTGGTTTCTATTATTTTTTATTGAGATCGTGGTTTATACTCGATTATAGAACAAGTACAAAAGTTTTGGGTGCGTGATATGAGTTTTCAGACTGTATGAAGTTTTGAATGATTATGATGTAAAGCGCATGAGATCGATTAAATCTGATGAGAAAAAGAATATGCAGAACTGTTTAATTCGTGAAATTGAAGAAAAGTAGAAGTGATTCGAGATAGATTGAAAGCAGTTTTGACAAACAGGAATTATATGTGGACTTGAAACCTTAGGATATCGAGTATTTTGTTAGTGATATGATATTTCTTAAAGATTTAGTTTGAAAGAAAATTTTGAAGATCAGGTTGAAAAAGAAATTGAGTTCTTATTCTGTTGGGCCATGTGAAGTTGTAGAAAAGTCGGATCGGTAAAATATTGCTTGGTTTTGCTTCTGAAGTTACAGAAAGTTTATGATAATTTTTCCATGATTTGAAGCTTAGAAAATGATATAGATCAGATCTGTTACATGTTATATCGACAAAGGATATTGAGATTTGACGCAATCTATCGTATGAGAAAGAGGGTTGAGATACTAGCTCGAGCGGTAATGACATAATATTGAGGAAACAATACGGAACCGAGAGAAACAGTGAAATCTTTGTACTTGTACCCCCACCTCTCTTAGGAAAATTTCGAGGACGAAATTTATTAAAGGGGGAGAGAAATGTAACGACCCGAACTTTAAGGTTATTAGAAAAGTATATTTTGGGGTCACCGTTTTTGAAAAATGGATTAGAAAATATTTATTAAAAAAGTAAAAATATTTATGAAGTTAAGTGAGTAATTAATTAAAGTTTAATTAAGTAAATTTAGCTTAATTAAGGATAATTGGATAAAAGATTAAATTGAATATAATGTGAAAGTTTAGTTTTAAAGTAATAGAAAATAAAAGGATCAAAATGGCAATTAAGCCATACCCATGAAATGAGGCGGTGAATGGAAGAAAAATCAAGATTTTTCTTGAATTATGTATATTATTAAATTATTAAATATATATGTATATATATATATATAAAGAAGAAAAACAAGTGTATAAAAATGATTGGTACAAGTGTTAAATAAATATTTGTTATTAAATAGATTTTATTATAGTTATTATTGTCATTATATATATATAAAAGAAACAAAAGAATAAAAAAGGAAAGAAGCAGAATAGCAGGGGACTAAAGCAGAGAAGGAGAAAGGAAGAAAAGAAAAAGGAAAAATAAGGTTTTAAAGGTTCCAAGTTAATTTGGTAAGTCAATTTAGCCCATTTTCTTATGATTTTGAGTTTTTGGAATCCTAGAGATAAATACTACTTGTTTTAAGTAGAAATTTTGAAAGTCATTAGATTTCTAAGTATAGTTTATGTTGAATAAAATGATGGAATTGAGGGTTTATTTGATAGAAATTTTGATTGGAATTGAATAAAGGATTGAATCGTAAACTAAGCTATAAGTTTTGAGTTTTAGGGATTAAATGGAAATAAATTCGAAATTATGAAAATATGCTGGAAATTTAATAGTTAAGTATGAGTTTGGACAAAATTTGAATAGAAATGAAGTATGAATTGAGATAGAAAAAGTAAGTGAATCTAGTTAAGATTAAATTGAAATTAAAGTAGAAATTGAATAAAATTGTATTAATTAGATATAAATATTTTAGTGATCATTACTCAAGAAGACAGTTTTGACATGAACATAAGAAAGTAAATGAAATTGTGTGTAATTATTCTGTAAACTCCGGTAATGCTCCATAACTCTCTTCCGGGACGGTTTAGGGTTAGGGGGTGTTACAAATGATATTTATCATGACATGTAAATATGTGATTATCTTTGATACGTTGATACAAGGAAATTAAACATATTGAGACGAGTAATAAATTCAAGTAAAACATGTCGAGAAAAATAAGTACGTTTAAGGGACAATATGTTTGATTTTAATTGGTTCCAAATATGAAAGTCAGATGAAATAAAATATCTGATAAATAAATCGGTAACTCAGGTAATGCTCCATAACTCTATTCCGATGATGGATTTGGGTTAGGGGCGTTACACTTACAAGCTTCTGTTCAGCTCTTACAAGATTCTGTCCAGCTCTTACGAGCTTCTATTCAACTTTCGAAGTTCTGTTCAGCTTTCGAGCTTCTGTTGGCGTATTCGGGGGGACCAACTCTTATGAGTTTCTGTTGAAGATGTACTCTTATCTGTAAGTCGTTATTCGAATGAAAAGATTTCGATAAAGTAATTTATTTAATGAATTTGAAAGACATATTATTTATTTTTGTATTGATTCGAATACGGATGTATTTATCAAGTGAAGTTGTGAATGACAGTGAGTTGACATAAATGATTTTACTTATTTGACTTGTTATAGTAGGTTCGGTAAGATTTTTATTTAACCCGTCAAACTTACTCAGTTTCATTAAGCTTATTTGTATAGTTTAATGTCTTTGTAGATTATCGGAAGGTTGGGTGATCAGATCAGCGCTCAAGTCACACTATTCTGTTTATCTTGGTAGTTTTTGAAACGTTAAATACGGTTTATATGACATGATTAGGCTTTTGTACGGTCTTGGTCAAAGTTTAGCTTATGTAAATATTATAAATAGTATTTTGTTTATATAATCAAATTTACATATTGGTTTGAGATTAGGGTACAATTGTGATGTTAGTATGAGTGATATATGTATGTATTTGAATTGTAGTGAACTTTGATAACTTGGTTAGGTAAATTAATTAGGTAAGTTCGGATATTTGGTGGACATATTTTTAAGTTGTCACTTGAGGTATCTAAGGGCATATTGGTTGGATAATACATCTTTAAAGCTTGATTTTAGCTTGATTTGAATGCCTTGTTATAGCTTATTGATGTGCAATTTGTTGAGGCTAAGTTGGTGTCAAATTGGGTGAGAAATGTGGCTTAGAAAATGACATATTTTCGTCCATATGGATAGAGACACGGGCGTGTGTCTCAGCAGTGTGTGACACACGACCAAGTGACACTGCTGTGTGGCCTCATATCTTCTTAAGAATGCAAGTATGCTTACATGGTCGTGTGTCAATATTCTCACATGGCCTAGCACACGGCCGTGTCACTTGACCATGTGACCCAAGCCAGAGAGTTACATGGGTACGATCATGGGCTGGACACGGCCGTGTATCCCTATTTCGAATGCCCACACGATCTGAGACACGGGCTTGTCTCCTGACCGTGTGAGTCACACGGCCGTGTGACCCTTACAACTTTGAAAATTTTCAATGTTTTCTAAAAAATTCTTTGAGTACCCAATTTAGTCCCGACTTGTTTCTAACGTGTATTTTGGGCCTCGAGGGCTCGTTTAAGGGACAATAAATATGATTTTGATTGGTTTTATTATGAATATTGATATGTTATGAAACATATGAAATTTCTGTCTGATTGATCTATAAACCCCGGTAATGCTCTGTAACCCTATTCTGGCGACTTGATATGGGTTAGAGGTGTTACAATGAACATGATGTGAATCACCCATAAGGGTTTAATGATTAGGTGACTAAAATGAAAGTACCCTAAAAATTGAGAGAGAAAATTACAAAAATTTCATTTTGAGTGACCAAAATAGCACCTTAAAAATTGAGTGTACAAATAAGTAATTTACTGGAAAAATCGTAGAATATAATAAACAAAAATTATTTAATTGCCAAGTTAATTTTTGCTGTGAAAAAACAGGACGGAGGGAGGTACTGTACTATTATTGATCTGAATGAGAATCAGAATGTGAAAAAGTGAAGTTTGTCATAGAGTGGAACAAATAAATACAAAAAAGTTTCAGTAACGCACGTGCGTTAATTAATGGTGCAGTGCTTTAAAGTTATTATTACTAAAATTTGCACCCAATTTAATGAATATATTCGAATCTCTCTTAAAATTTTAAAATTTTATTGTAAAAAAAGTTAATATTTATAATCATATTCCGAATGATATCAACTTCATAATTCCTTTTTCTTTTCTTTTTTTTTTAAAAAAATTCCAAGAATTTTGGTTTATATTCATCGCCCAAATGTAGTAAATTATAAATTGAAAGTGGTTTTTATTTATTATTTCTAAGTGGTTGTTCCTTGAAACTAAAAGGGTTTTAACGACAAATAGAGGCAGTCCGGGTAATTAATTTGGTTACCTTTGGGTCCAATAATTAGGGGTTGTGGTAGGCTGAGTTATCCATCTTTGCATGCCTATTCTTCAAATGTCTTACAAAACTGTTAAAATTTCTGTAAACATTTTGATTCTAAGCCTTCAACTATTTCTTTGTTAGCATTGAGTGGATAGAATGTGTGTAGCTAAGGTAAGGACCAGATATCTCTTCAAGTTATTAGCTATGAGAGAGCTGGCAAAGGTGGACGACAACCCATTGAAAAGAGGGGGGAATTGTCCTTTGTTTAAGAAATGTGTTCGAATTAATTGCTACACCCAAAGGTTGGTGGGACAATTTCTCCTTTTTTTATTCACAGTTCAATGTCCCATTGTAGTTTTAGTTGTAACTTTAATGCACCAAATTACAGTTTTTCTTTCTTTTTCTCTTTTTTTTATACATATAACTCCGTGTCTTTTGTATTTTTTTTGTAATTTTATACATAAAATTTTGATTTGATTTAGTTAGCATAAATTATCGATTTAATATCACATTTTGTATTGTACATAAAAATAATTTTATTTACTTATTAAAAATTTTATTGATCTAATATGAAAAGAAAGTGATATGTTTATTTTTTAAATGTGTATAATTGAATCATAATCAAAATTTCATGTATAATTCTGTGATTTTTCTCTTTATTATTAAAAGTTTGTTGAATTTTCTTAGATGAATCATTGGAAGTGTAAAAAAAAAGTATACAAAAGTGAGTTATGCAATTCAGAAGATTTTCCTATGTTTATGGGGACTTATTTAAAGTGTAATTTACTGTCAATTTGGTTAAATTCAACTTACTCACTAAGTTACAACATCAACCCCATACATCAACTAGTTTATTCTCTTCACAAAGGCTTTCCCTTGAAAGCTTAATTACAGACCAACCATGATTTGATCTCTCTTATGTTAAATTGTTGTATTTACATTTATAAGCAACTATATATCATTTAAAGAGTCAAATAAAATTTCTTAGTAATTGTATACAAAGTTAATCTTTTTGCTCATGTCACTTGTTCAAGTCAGGGGAGCATGGCCCCAGTACCCTAAAATATAAAATTACATTTTAAGTCCTTAAAATTTTTTAAAAATTTAAATTAATAAAGGTAATATATTACACTTTAGCCTCCCTAAAATTATAAAAATTCGATTTAATCATTTACAAATTATACAGATATAAACTATAAAAAAAAATTAAAATTTTATCCAGACCCTCTAAAAAAATTTTCTTGCTTCGGTACTAGTTCAAGCATTTGCACTTTGAAAAAAAAAAGAAAAATAACGGAGCATAGTCAGAGAGGATTGGCATGTACTGGATGACTTGATACTCTTGCTATGTTACTATGAGTTTTTATTGTTAATGCTAGTTGTATTCCATTAATGATTGATTTCGTGGTTAATTTTCTTAGAGAGTATTATTTCTGGAAGAAAACGCCGTAAATCATAGAGTCACAAATAGACAAGTACACTTTTTTTTGTTGAAAAATCTGGCAAGAAAGCTAACCTTCTATCGCCTATGGTAGACTCACCCTCATCAAATCCATCACTATGCCCATTCCATGCAAGCTCCCAGCTTGTATTTGATTGATCGTATGAATGGGAATTTCCTTTGGGGGCGGCACTAGAAATGAATCTAAGCCCATAAAGGGTTGGGGGACCTGGGCTCCATCAAACGAAAGCCCAAAATCAAGCTTTGGTTGGAGTCTGGAGAGCTGTTCAAAACCTGGACTCCATTTGGGCAAAAATTCTTCAATTAAAACCATCAGCTACTTGGGGTGGCCTTAGAAGCATTCAAGGTTTTGATGGTTCTATGTCAATTTTGGTAAGGACAATTGGACCCATCCCTTCTCTTAATCTTATTTTGTGCTCCCTCAACTGGCTACCCCTGTTCCTTGCTTTTCATGATGTACCAGTGAGGCTGGAATTTCACCTAGATTGGTGCTTTTAATCTGGAATTTTATCTACCTTTAATCCTAGGGATCCCTTGAAAGACTATGTTCTTTGTTTTTATTTGCTCGACTTGATGGTTTCGTATGATAAAAAAGCTAATGTGGCTAACTATCCTATGTTTCCTGCAATTTCATGCTCTTTTATGACAACAACAAAAAAAAACATAATATTCTTTGCTTAGCCTTAGAAGCTGACAAAGAAAGCAGTATTACAACAAAAACAACAGCGGCGGCTTTGAAGAAGAGCGAATCATAAGACGGTTGGTTGAAGATGCAGCAGGTGCATGTTAGTACACCACCTTGGTCGTTTTTTTATAAAAATAATATAAAAAATTAATTAATTATGAAAATGTATTAGGATAAATTATTTATGAAAATGAATTGTTTGCTACTGTATTCATAGGTGCCGCTTGATACACTAGGTGGTGTCACTTAACAGCATAGGGGACCACTAGTGTCACTTGATACATCAACGACATCACAAATAAATTTTTTTTTTATTTCTCTTTTTTTCCATTGATAACCATTTTTTATTGTATTGGTGCTGCATGACACACCAACGTCACCAATTAAAAAAATATTTTTTAAAAAAATTATCAGTGGTGATGCCTGACACACAGACGACACATATTAACAAAAATATTATTTTTACCTGTCTTAACTTTTTTTTTTACACCTAATTTTTTGTTTAAAAATTATCACTGGTGCCGTCTAACAGACCAACAATACTATTAAAAAGTTATCTTTTTTCATCATGTATACATCCATATTTTCACGAGTATTTTGGAAAATATATATGGGTGTCGCCTAATATACTAGCGGCACAATTTTTTTTAAAATATTAATTATTAGCTTACGATAGACTGAAAAAGAAAAGTGATACCGCTAATGTATCAAATGATATCGATGAATACTAGAACAAACAACTCATTTTATAAATAATTTATCCTTTAACCTATTTTCATAATTAATTAATTTTTTTTATATAAAAACGCCCACCTTGGTTGCAAATGGGATGAAAAGGTTGAAAATTGAAAACTTTGATTATTTAGGCGGCCATGAAAGGGTGGGTGGTTGGTTGAGTCGAAATCAGATTTCCCAAAAAGCCGAATGGAAAAAGCAGTGAAAACCACCAAAGTATACTGCACTGGTATTTAAGTCTAAGCTGCAGCCTGGCTGGCTTTCATTTCTTTCTCTCTCTCTCCACCATCAAAGGGTTGTTTGGTTGACTGATTCCAGCACATCTGCACATGTTTAAAACTTTCTTAATTCTATAATAAAATAATAAATCGCACCATTGGCTGCATTTCCATGTTTGTGGAGATGGATCCTCTCTATCTAATCTTTCTTTTCTTCTTATGATTGCATTTACTTGAAAATAGATGTTACTAAATATTTGTTAGAAAAATTATAAAAATATCCTATTTGTTCAAGTATATTTATAAATAAGATCTAGATTAAATTTTGTGATAATTGCTATTTATGTTAATTATTTAAATATTATTAAAATTCTAAAAATTTTAAAATGCAGTAATTTATTTAAAGAAAAAAATTGAGATGAAAGGTTTGGATTAAATTTTGTGATAATTGTTATTTATGTTGATTATTTAAATATTATTGGAACTCTTGAAGAGCTTTAAATTGCGATAAATTGTTTAAAGAAAGAATTTAAGATAAAGTTCTTGGAAAAATAAAGTTTTGTTTTGGCCAGCAGGTCAAGCATTTAAAAGATGGACCATCAGTCAACTTAAAAAATCTTAAAAAAAATTTACATGGATAAATCACATCCATTATTGAGTACCACGATAGTTGTAAGATCATTAGATGTGAATAAAGATAAGTTTCATCATTACGAGAATAATGAAGAATTTCTTGATCCTGAAGTACCATATCTAACAGCCATAGAGGCATTGATGTATCTTGCAAACAACACAAGATCTGATATAGCTTTCATTGTAAACTTGTTAGCAATATTTAGTTCTTCTCCAACATGTAGACATTTGAATGAAATTAGACACGTATTTAGATATCTCAAATGGACCATTGATATGAGATTATTTTATTCAAATGATTCAAAATCCTTATTAGTTGGCTATGTTGATGTTGGATATTTATCGAATCCAAGGTCGATCTCAAACGAGATATTTATTTACATGTGGAGGTACTGCCATATCATGGCATTCAACAAAGCAGACATTAGCTGCTGCCTCTTCAAGTCATGCAAAAATAATTACAATGCATGAGACAAGCCAATAGTGTGTTTGGCTTAGGTTAGTGACCCAACATATCTAGAAGATATGTAATTTAGCTTTACAAAATGTAATAGCCTAAATTTCAGCGATGTCAGAAATAATGGTTCGAGACCACCAAATCTGAAAAATGAACTTGTATATTATATTATTTAATATTTATGAGCCAAATGAAGCTTTTAATAGATTTTTGAAATAGTAAATTGTGTTTTATAAATATTTATTTGGTCAAGAAATTGAGAAAAAAAAGTATCGAGATCTTGGTGTTATAAACTGAGCCATAAATATTTTTATAAATATTTAAGGAGTGTCAATAAGGTAGTATTAAAATTTTGTTAGAAAATTTTGACGTTTGGGTGATTAATTAAATAAAAAGGACTAAATTGAAAAAGGTGTAAAAGTTACTAGAATGATTAAATAGCTCAATTTTCAAATGAGGAAGGACATAAAGTGCAAATAAGCTCAAAGGAGATATTTTGGGTGGCAATAGCTCAGAAAAATCAGAAAATGGGTGAAAAAAGGGCAAAATTGGAAAATTGCTAAAATTAGCTAAATAAAAATGGGACCAAATTGGAATATCTAGAATTATCTTCATTTTCTCTTCATTTTCATTAGCTGAAAAATAGCCATGGAAGAGTGTTCAAGCTGGTTTCATACTCTAGCTTCATTTAAGTTTAATTCTTGCTTTCTCCTTGAAATTTCTAAGATTTTAGACTTTTACAATTGAGTCCAATTTACTATGTCATTAGTTTTTGATTCCATGGCTAATTTTTAAAGTTGATATGGATGAGTGCTGGAATAATATAATGAATAAATATATAATTGAAGCTTTAATTTTGATATATGATGATTTTATCAAGTAAAATTGATGGAAATTGATTTTAGGACCTAATTATGAAAGAGTTTGGAATTAAGATCTAGTGCTAAAGTTCTGATTTTCAGGGGTTATGAAGTAGTTTAAAATGATAGACTAAAGTATTAATTGAGAAAAATTAGCTCAATTGAGGGGTTAATTGAGTAAGGACTGAATTGTATGAACTGTGAAATTTGGGGTAAAATGGAAATCAACATTTTGCATTAAAATTGTTTTGGACAGCACGTCTAACTTTGAAAAATCACCAAAAATTTTAGAAATCTAATGAGAGGATGAATGAAATATGAAATTAAATCTTATTGAGCCTAGTTTTTTATAAAAGAAATGATGTAAGTAATGGAATTGTAAATCATGAGATATAATAAATTTTGTGAGACAAGGTCAGAATGATTTCGGGTTCTCCTGTTCTGACTTTGGAAAATCATCAAAAATTAAAAAAAAAATATTTAGGGGCTTAAATTTATATTTTTAAAATTCTGAATGAGTCTATTTTCAAGAGAAACAAAAGGGAACATTATTCAAATTTTGTATGAGGAGATAATTAATTTTTAGTGAAGAAGGGTCGAAACTGTCAGACAACAGAATGGGGGTGACTTTAAAGAATAAAATGCACTTATTGGCTAAACCAAAAATTCTGAAAATTTTATGATAAGAAGACATGTAAGTCTAGTTTCAGGAAAAATTAGCAGATCTTAATTTGGAGCTCCATAGCTCAAGTTAAAAATAATTTAGTGACTATGACACGGATGAACAGCTTTCGAATATAAATATAAGTAAATAGTGAAATTATAGATAATGTTACTTATAAGCGTGTTATATACATTAGGGATGTGGAATGGAGAGGAAGAGCAGGAAAATATGTGAGAAATCGATCACATGCTCGATTATATTTGGTAAATGTTAAACTTTGTTAAAATGAAAAATATTATAAATTCATATTTGAATTAAATGTTATATATGTTAAAGATTAATTTGAATATTTGATATTGCCTAATAAATGAATATCCGATATTGCTTAGTAAATGTCAAGCCAAATATAAAAAAAAAATGTTATAAGTGGAACATGTGTGAAAGAAAGTGGTAAGTATTTACATGGTTATTATTGAGCTCATTCACATGAATCTGTTATTTGAAATTGTGATAGACAGGAAGAAATAGTGAATGGCATACTTATGTATGGTTATATGCATTTATCTGAAACACAAGAAAATGATGGTTATATATTTGATATATGGAGACATAAGACTATGATATATGAACATAGAATATATTTTATAAATGTGTTCGTTCATAATTATAGAATTGTGCAACTCAAGTGTACTATTTGAATAAAGATAGTATTTCAAATGATTTGACGAGTAAAGCTCCAATGTGAGATAGTCTCGAAATCAAGAAAAATTGTTATGAAAGCGTATTTAAAATACATAGATATGATTGTTATAAGTTATGTGAATAAATGATGTGTAAAAATATATGCATATGAGAAATTTAATGAAAGTTGAGCCCATACATGTTTATTGATATTTATATGAATTATATAATTAAGAATGTGATAAAAATAGGTATTAGGGCTCATGATCAATTCGAATAATTATGCTTTGCATAATTATGTTGAATATAGAGAAGCGGTAAGTTAATTACCATGTTATACTAATTTATTAAATATTACATGTTTACTTTGTTTTACTTTTTTCCCTAATTAATAATGATTCGATAAGCTCCGGTAATGCCTCGTACCCTATTTCGATGACGGATACAGGTAGGGGGTGTTACACAAAAAGATGCCAACTATCTTATATGAAGATAATGCAACATGTATAGCTCAATTGAAGGGTAGTTACATTAAAGGTGATAGAACAAACCATATTTCACCAAAATTATTGTTCACTCATGATCTTGAGAAAAAATGTGATATAGTAGTTCAACAAATTCTTTCTAGTAAAGACATTTCCAACTTCAACGTTTGAATGATTACTACATAAGATTAAAATGCATCGACTCAAAGATGTTGCCATTAAGGGGAGTCTAAAACACATATTTTTTTCCTTTAACTAATGTTTTGTCCCACTGAGTTTTCCTGGTAAAAGTTTTTAATAAGGTAGCTTGTAATAATAGATTATGTACTCTTTTCTTTCATTAGGGATTTTATTCCATAGAGGCTTTCCTAATGAAGTTTTTTGTTTAGGAGACATTTTCATTAATAGACATCCACTGGAGAGTGTTATAAATCCGTTGATAAATAGATGTTCATAGCCCCCTTAAATTTATCCTAATGTAACCCTTAAAGAATGAATGCCCATAACCCTAAATTCATTATCTTGTAACCCCTAAATCATTTATAAGGTACCTTACTGTTGGTTCTTAATATTTTGCAACTTATGATACTTACTTGAAGCCCTATAAATAAAGGGTGTACACACCAATTTTGCCCAGACCCATTTTAGCCTAAACCTAATCCACCTAAATTAAACCCACTAACCCAAAACAAGACCCAAACCCAACATTAGCTAAACCCATCAGCCAACCCAATACCCACCCAATTACATTAGCCTAATAACCTAAACCCCAACTACCCAAACCCAAAATTAAAAAAAAACCCTAGCCCACAACCTAAACTTTTTCTCAACTAAACCCTAATCTCACTTTCTAGCCACCGCTCCTAGCCTCTGCCACCACCAACTCCACTGCCCACGCCTGCAGCACGCCACCGCCCTTGTCACTGTCCAACTTGTACCTGTAAACACAGAGAAGACATCAATGAAAGAACAAGTTGTATAAGGCTATATAAAACGAACAAAAAACCATGTAAAAGGGACTTTTTTTTAGGAAATAAAAAAAAAAAAGAGATTTGCAAACATAAAGAAACGAAACAAAAAAATCAAAAGATCTAAAAACCCCAACACCAACATAGAATTGTAGCAAACAACACCAAAAGAGAGTTCAAAAGTTTCAGATAAAAGGTTTATTTATTTTCGTTTTTGTTTATTTACTTATTTTATTTTATTTTATTTCCTTTTGAACCGATTTAATTCTTCATTTTTTTACCCAAATACATATATATATTAAAAATACAAAATATATATATATACCTTTGGCGATTTTCGACCACAGGTATACGGTGGTAAGACGCAATGACTATGACGGTTAAATCGGATCCATGGCCGGGGCCTTCACCGGCATGGGGGGCCTCTGCAGAGGAAAATAAGAGGAGAAGAGAAATTTTTTTTAAAACAGAGGAAGAATGAAATTTAAAAAAAATCGGATTTAAATAGCCCCTCAAAACGATTCTGTTTTGGCCGGGCTTCTTAATGCCAAAACGATGTCGTTTTAGGCTGACCCGACCCTATTCGACCCGCTCCACTAAGGATCCGCGTGTTTTTTCGAAGGAAGGGCTATTTGCGCGTTTAGCCCTTCCGCTTTTTTGCCATTTTGTAATTCAATTTTTTGTTATTTTTAATTTCGCCCAGTAATTCATTTTTTGTTGCATTTTAGTCCCGCGCAAAACGCTGCGCTTAGAGAGATGGGATATTTTCTTTTTTCGTCCCTCCACGTTGTGCGTGCGTTACAATCTGATCCTCCCTTTCTTTTTTCACTTTGATTTCGCTCCAAAATTTCGTTTTAAGTCCGATTTAGTCCTTTTTGTGTTATTTTGCTGTTTTATTTTCAAATTACTTATTTTTATTATTATTTTCTGTTGTTTATTATTACTATTAATTATAATTTCTATTATTATTATTATTATTATTATTATTATTATTATTATTATTATTATATAGTAGTGTATGTTTATTTATATATATATATATATATATGTATATATAGTATTATTTTTAATTACTTTATTTTAACATTATTATTATGTTATATTTACTTTTTGTATTTCAATATTATTACTATTATTATTATTATTAATATTAGTGCATATTATTTTTATTATATATGTATGTATATGTATACATATTTATATATAGTATTATTTTTATTACTTTATTTTGATATTTTTATTATATTATATATGCTTTTTGTATTTCAATATTATTACTATTATCACCATATTATTATTACCTTTTTACTATCCAATGTATTATTATTATTATTATTATTATTATTGTATTATAGCTATTATTATTATATTTTCCTTTTATTTGTATTTACTCATATGTTATTTTTTACGTTAACTAATTTAATATGTTTATATTTTAGCATACTTGTTTTATATATCATTACTCTTATTATTAATATCTCATTTATTTTTATCTTTTTAAATAATTTCAAACCTTAGATTATTTATTATTTGTCTTATTGTTATTACTATTTGTATTTACCGTTATTATTACTATTATTTTTACTTTTATTACTATTACTATTTATTATTATTACTATTATTATCACTATTATTTTTTATTTTTATTACTATTATCATTTTAAAACATTGTTACTATTATTCTTTTACCATTTAATACGTATTATTATTATTATTATTATTATTATTATTATTATTATTATTATTATTATTATTATTATTAGTGTATGTTTCCATTATACATGTATATATACATATATTTATACATATAGTATTATTTTAATTACTTTATTTTAATATTATTATTATATAATATGTCTTCCTTTTGTGTTTATTTATTTATTGTTTTATTATTAATTAATTTAGCATTATTAATTATTATTATTGTCCTTGTTAACATGTCATAATTTTATTAATCTATGATTGTTACTATTGATAATATTTTATTATTTTCCACTTTGACTTGTCGTGTCATTATTATTATTATTTCTGTTATTATTCGTGTATATATTAATATTATTGTTATTTTTATTCTAATATTATATTTTAATATTTTTCATTAATTGTATCATCGTGTGCATTATTTACAAATTTCTGTTGCGAATAATATTATTTTTTATGCTTTTAATTAATTTTAATAAATAAGGCAACGTACCGATTTCAACACCAAGTCACTGATTTCATCACTATGTTGGGTGAATATCATTGGTTCGTGTTAAAAACGAGACGTCCTTCTAAAAAACCAAAATTTCAAATTCTCGTAGTTCAATCGGATCACGATTAAATATTAAATTAAACTTGCATTTTTTAGAATTAAGACAATGCATGTTTAACAAGATACCAATTTTGGGCGTCGCGAGGGTGCTAATACCTTCCTCGCCCGTAACCGACTCCCGAGCCCTATTTTCATCTGGATTTTCGCATAGACCCAAATTCGGCCTTCATTTTTGTTCGAAAATAAATTTTCTTTCAAAAAAAAAAAGATTTATTAGGTTTCCGATCACACCTAGGAAAAAAGATCAGTGGCGACTCCTTTTCCTTTTAAAATCGAAATTTCATTTTCAAATTTTCAAATAATTTCCTCAACTAGCGACCAAAGCGAAATTTTTACGTCGCTACAGCTGGCGACTCCACTGGGGACCTTTTTGAGAGTCGAGTCTAGAATTAAACGCGTGTTGTCAAAAATTTTCAAATTCCTTGTTCAAATTAATATTTAGTCGTGATCCCTAAATTTTGTTTTTGAAAAGTCATGCATTTGCATCATGTTGTAAATATTCTTCTAACTTGTTTTATCTTGTTGATTTTCGGCTCTAAAGTTTTATGGTTTTAGATTTTTTTTAGTTTAGTTTTTAAATTAAACGTAAAGGTTTGTGAGTTTCTCCCCACAAACCGTGCACTTGCATTTTTGCATAACATGAGCTCTCTACCCGGGCTCCGTCAGCTTAAGTGGAAGTAAACGCTATGCCTTCGTGAGTTAACTCGTCCCTCCGCATAGGCTAGTGAATACTTCCGGGTTACATATGACTTATGCTTTCGTGAGTTAACTTGTCCCTCCGCATAGGCATAAGTAAATGTAATCCCTCGAATTGAACTCATAAGCCTGTGATGGGCAATGACTGAGGTTCTGTACTAATCTTAGCAGATGACAGTATGAACAATTCGAGTACCTGTTTAGAACCGAAACCACATGTAGTGAACTATATGAGCCACCTAACTAGAGCCATATCGAACCGCCGTCCGTTAATAATCATCAAAATAAGTACACGGGAGAAGCGCCTCTTACCTTTTATTTCTTTTACATTTATACTTTGCAAAGGAATCGGATCTATTGGACCGAGTAACTTAATTTGTTAAATTTTCCATAGTTTTTCTTCAGTTCATATTTGTTGTGATTACTAACCAAGGTTGTTTGTCTTTATTTTTATTTTTCATCATGCATCATAGGCATCTTGATTAGGAAGGTGTTGATTAGAGATTGGTTGCCAAAAACGGGTTTCTGATGGAGGAGTCAATTATACAAGTTGTAATGGCCTAAATTCAAGGTTATCGGAACAATGGTTTCGTAACCATAGATCCAATTTAAAGAGAAATTTATTTTAATATTTTTGCTTAAAAATTGATATGATAGGAAAATCGTATGAAAATATTGATAGAAAAATTTTACCAATTTAGTGATTAGATAGAAAAAGAAATTATTGAAGAAATTGGGTAAAAACAAGGATCGAGAACTCTATCTCGTAAAAACGAGTCAAAAATAATTTTATAAATATTTATGAAATGTTATTAATGTGGTATTAAAATTTCGTTAGGAAATTTTAATGTTTGGGTAGTCAATTAAATGAAAAGGACTAAATTGTAATAGGTGTAAAAGTTGCTAGAATGATTAAGTAGCTTAAAAGTCTAATGAGAAAGGATTTAAAAGGAATTAGACCCAAAATTTATTTGGGCTGGACGACAAGGGTATGAAATCAGCAGAAAAATTGATAAATTAAGGGTAAAATTGGAATATTGTAAAATTAACTAAATAAAGCTAGGACTAAATAGGAAATATCTAGATTTTTCATCATTTCTCTTCAATTCCAGCAGCTAAAAACGCCATAGGAGGGTTCTCTAAGCTGATATTTCATAATTTTTGCACCAAGTGAGTTAATCCTTGCCTTTTTCTTGTAATTTTTGTGTTTCTAAGACTTTTACAACTAGGTCCTACTATTAAATTCATTAGTTTTTGATTTCATGGATGAAATTGAAAGTCACCATGGTTGAGTGCTGTAATTTTATGATGAAATAGAATTAAATTAAATCTTTAATTTGTTTATGAGATGATTTTATTAGGTAATTTCAATAGAAATTGATTTTTAGGACCTAATTGTGAAAATGCTTGGAATTAAAGTCTATTGCTGAAATTCTGATTCCTAAAGGTTGTAAACTAGTTTAAGGAGATATAATAAAATATTAATTGAGAAAAATAAGTTTAATTGAGGGGCTAATTGAGTAGGGACGACATTATCATTTATTAAAAGCTTAGGGGAAAAATGATAATAAACAGCTTGCACAAAAACAGTTTGGACAGCAGCAGTAGACTAACTTTGAAAAATCACCATAAATTTTAGAAATCTAATTAGAAGATGAAAAAAATATGGAATTAAAGCTTATTGAGTCTAGTTTCTCATAGAAGAAATAGTGTAAGCAATGGATTTGTAAATTTTGAGATATGATGAATTTTGTGAGACAAGGTCAGAATGAATTCGGGTTCCCCTGTTCTGACTTTGAAAAATCATAAAAAATTGAATAAAAACAATTAGGGGCTTAAATTTATATTTATAGAATCCTTAATGAGTCTATTTTTAATAGAAACAAATGATAACATCATTTGAATTCTGTATGAAGAGATAAATAATTTTTAGTGAAGAAGGGTCAGAACTGTCTACAGCAGAACAGGGGTGACTTTAAAGAATAAAATGTACTGATTAGCTAAACTAAAAATTCTGAAAATTTTATGGTAAGAAGATATGTGAATCTAGTTTCAGGTAAAATTATCGGATCCTAATTCGGAGTTCTGTATCTCAAGATAAAAATAATTTAGTGACTATGACTCAAGTAGACAGCTTTGAATGAACTATAAATAATAGTTGAATTATAGAGAATGTTGCATATGAATATGAAATGTATTAAATTGATAATTAAATTTATTTATTTAGATCTAGAAGATTCAAATACGAAGCTAGATCGAGGAAAGGAAAAAGTTCAGGATTAGTAGATTTTTTTTTTTGTTTACAAACAAGTATCAAGGTAAGTAACTTGAATTATATTCTTAAATGCTTGAGATTGTATGTTATTTATGTGAATATGATTTGAATGTTCATTGTATGAAAATTTATGAAACATTGATATATTTGATAAAATGGGAAGAAATCCGGTTGAATGAAAGGAAAATTCGATGGATCTCTGAAAAGGAATTGACGGTAAAAGGATCTAGCAGGATGGGTGATCCTATCTGATATAGCCCTCCGAAGAATATGTGTAAAATGGATTTAGCCGGACGGGTAATCCGAATTAGGTCTGAATTTAGCTTGACTGGTAATTGAGATCCAAGCTCATTAGAGTAATTGTCGTCTGCAGGATTTAGCTGACTGGTAATCCCGACAATACTCTATGAGTTTATATTGCGGATTTAGCTCGATCGGTAATCCCGCCGCAAGGTTGAGGTTCATGAGTGTGCTCTCTGAAATGGATATGTGCGCACATGAATATGAATTGACGGACCGAATTGTACAATAAATGTGTACCTCTGAAAATCCATCGAAATTCCGATAAATTCAACGGGATAAATATGGAAAAATAACAAGGAAATGGAAATCATGGTATTGATGAGCTCATCAATCATAGTATATATTATTGGTACATGGAAATTATTGTACTAACTTGAATGTTGAGTTTGTGCATGTTAGGGTAATAATGCATTGAATGGATATATGAATGTTTATTACATTGTATTGAAAATATTAGGTAAGTATAATTCTTGTTACATGAGCTTACTAAGCACAAAGTGCTTACCCTGTTTCCTTTTTCCCTGTTTTGTAGTGTTAAGAGCTCGGAGGTCGAATTTGGTCGGAGACACATCACACTGTCAACCTCAGGATTTCGGTATATAAAGAAACTTTATTTTGGAAATCAATGGCATGTATAAGCTAACAAAGTAAATGTTAACGTGAAATGAATGTAAAGTTAGCCATTAGTATGGTTAACAAACCTGGTTTTAGATATGTGATGACATTATCTTATAAATATGCATGAATTTATCTTGAAAATATGTTGAATTGATTTGGTTGATGTGGATTGGTCTCGATTTAATATTGCAGGGAAGGTTAGATATTTATAAAGGGGCTATATTGAATATAAAAAAAAATTAATTCGTAAACTCTGATAATGCCTCGTACCCTATTCCGGAAATGAATACGGGTAGGGGTATTACACAAGTGACCGAGAAAAATGCTGTGATTCGAGATTGGTCTTTGAAAACTCAAAAAGTGAAAGGGGACAGTTTTACGGAAGGATGTATCTCCAATCTTCTCGAGCAAGTAACTACAAATGTTCGTCAGAATAACCTCGAGGATTTGACTCGAATTTGGAAACAGTAGGATTCAGATACTAGGGGCATTTTCACTGAAAAGTACGGGGATATAGCTCACTTGATCGCCGTTAATGTAGACGAATAGTTGATTTAAGCTATGGTTCGATTCTGGGACCCAACATACTAATGTTTCACTTTCAATCAGGAAGGTATGACTCCGACCATAGAAGAGTATGCTACCTTGCTTCGTGTTGACAACGTACACTTCAACAAGATATATGTGAAAGAGCCCAAACCAATGACTTTCAAGAAAAAGCTAGTGAGGTTGACGGGAATGAAAGATATATGGGCTGAAACACAGATAAAGAAAAAAAATGAAGTCAGTTGTGTTCTGTGGTTTTCTCTACGAGATTTAGTTCAAAACCATCCAGATATTACGAAGAGAGTTTAGTTCAAAACCATCCAGATATTGCGAAGAGAGTGGATCTGTTTGCTTTGGCCATTTACGGATTAATTGTCTTCCCAAAAGTTCTCAGGCATATAGAAGTCACGGTAGTGGATTTCTTCAAAAGATTGAAGCAAGGGATCAACCCTGTCCCAGCTATCTTGGCCGAGGCTTTTAGATCTCTAAGTTGTTGTAGAAAGAAAGGGAAAGGACGTTTTATCGGATGCGCACAGTTACTTAATGTCTAGATTCTAAGCCATTTCTGGAAAGTAGAGCGCACACCTTTCCAAATGTTTTCAAAAACATTCGCCCCATTGAAAGCTTACTTTGAGAAAGATTGGCCAAAGGATGTCACCGAACAGCACTGAGTTTCAGTTTTTCAGAACCTTCGCACCGAAGATATAACCTGGAGAGCACCATGGATCCGTCCTTCAGTTCTATTATACAAATGTAGAAGCTAAGATTGGGTGCCTTTACTAGGATTATGGGGAGGAATTGGATACGCTCCGTTAATGGTTCAAAGATAGTTTGCTTCACGACAGTTCATACCCGCTACCGGAGGATTGGCACAATCAGAGTTCGCCTTTATGGGTGAAGGCTACATGAAAAGAGTCTGAGATACTGCAAAGTCTTGGAAGGAAATTCACCTAAGGAAATTAGCCCTTTATGCTGATACTATCACTCAAGATTATGACTTATAGAGAAAACGACGAGTGAATAGTCAACAAATCTCACCGACGAGTTACATTTTCCAGAATTCTTTCTTAGAAGAAATGCCATCCGAGCTGGAAGTAGCAAGACATTAATTTGAACGTGAAAAAGCTAAGCTGTTACGAGATATCAATTCTATTCAAGAGGAAAACTACCAGCTGAAGATCGATGTTCAAATTGAAAAATCTAAAATCGGGAAAGCTCAAAGAGAAGCTGAGATCGTAAGAAACGATTTAAAGGATCTTCATTTGGAAAATAAAAAATTAAGAAACACTATAAAAAATAGTGGGTTGGGCAAATAATCGGCAGAATGGAAGGAAGAATTAAGCAACATCAAAGGTGGGATGAAATTCTGGAAAAGGAAAGCAAAGAAAGAAGAAGAAAAAGCTGCGCATGCTATGATAGAGTTAAGGAAGAAGAATGCTGAGTATGAAACTGTGTCTGCAGAATTTGTGACTAGTCAGTCTAAACATCAAGAGCTAAGAGGGAGGGTACGAGATTTAGAAAATACACTGCAAGCTCAACAGAAACAGTTGGATAATCTCCTAAAAGCCCTGGAAGAAAAGAATAGTCAGTACGACAGACACACTTAAGCTTACGAAAGAGCTCTCCAAGAAAAAGAAATGCAACTTGGCTTTTTGATCAATGAGATTCGCAAGGCGGCTATGCAAGTTGTGCAATTATCAGATGAAGCTAAAGCTTTCAGTTGCCAATTCCCTCCGAGTCAAAGATCAAGCATATCAGAATTCTTAGAATGAGTGAAGAAACAAGGCAATGTGGCTAGAAAATTTGTGTAACTGTTGAATAAAAAATAGCGAAACATTTTGTAATAGACTCTTTTGATTAATGAAATGCCTAAGTAGGGGCCATCTTGAAATCAACACCAAATTCTTGCACATTCATTCATGACTAACATTTATTTGTCATTCATCCATTCATCTGTTCATTGCATGTACATATCACCATAATCATTTACTGAGACTAAAACCATATAATCCACAGTTGCGACACTCCAAGTCTGGAATCACGCCATTCTTATAGGAAGCGCCCGAAAAGCTAGAATTATGGAAGCTGAGTTCAATGAGAGAATTGAAAGGATGGAAAGGACCCAAAGAGAATTGCAAGAACAGTTGACCAAGTCACAACAGGAAGCAAGAGATTTGATGTTAAGATCTCGAGAGAAATCGCTCGAGCAAAGAGATCAAATGGCCAAAATGATGGAGATGATGACAGCTTTGGTCGAAGGAAAAAGACTTATGCAGAGCCTTGACACTATGGAGCCTCAGCCAAGAACTAATCATGATTAGCATCCGCTCTATCCCCTAGGATTCACTCCACCTCATGCACATGTAATGCAAAGAGAATGTCCTCGAGGAGAACCTGCAAGCTTGGAGCAACGACCCGTACCCCCTGCTCATCTAGGGCAAGGTATATTCGTATCGAACCCCGGAGCTAATCCTGCTAATCCCAATATTCCAGATTTGGATGATCCGGTAGAAATAGCCAGGTTGAAAATGGATGATCATGATGCCTAGGATAAGTATAGAAGCTTGGAAGAAAGGCTCAAGGCGATAGAAGGTGCTGAAACCTTCTCTGCACTAAGTGCCAAAGAGCTTAGTTTGGTGCCCGATCTGGTTCTGCCTCCAAAATTTAAAGTGCCAAATTTTGAAAAATATGATGGAACGAAATGTCCAAAGGCGCATCTTGTCATGTTTTGTCGGAAGATGACTGGTTACGTGAATGAAGATAAATTGTTAATACACTGTTTCCAGGACAGCTTGGTCGGATCAGCCCTTCAATAGTATAATCAACTTAGTAGAGAAAGGATCTGATCATGGAAAGACTTGGCATCAGCATTTTACGAATAATACAAGCATGTATTCGACATGGTACCTGATCGACTAACTCTGCAGATGATGGAAAAGAAGCCGACGGAGACTTTTAGGCAATACACACAAAGGTGGAGGGATATCTCGGCTCAAGTAGAACCCCCATTGACTAAAACTGAAATAACAGTCCTCTTCATCAACACTTTGAAAGCACTGTTTTATGATAAGTTGGTAGGAAGTGCCACGAAAGACTTTCTAGATATTGTAATATCCGAGGAAGTTATAGAAAATGCCATCAAGAGTGGAAGGATGGAAGGTTTCGAAAGCTCGAAAAGGGCAACACCCATAAGGAAAAAAGAAGCAGAAACCCATATGGTGGGAACTGGGAGCCACCACACTTCTAATCCTTACCCAACCCAGCCATGACCTCGATCGCCTCCAAACTTTTATTATCCTCCTCAAAGCCCTTACTATCAAACACCTCCTCCTTACCCTGTCTACGCCACATATAACCAAAGACCATTTACCATGTTCCCACCAAATACCATGCCTGCTCAAAACGAACCCAAAAATGAACCAAGACCGATAAGATCCAATCCTAAAAAACCCCAATTCACCCCAGTTCTAGTGTCATACGGAGAGCGGTACCCAAAACTGTTGGAAAAATAATTAATATCCCCACATTATATGGTACCCCTGAAGCCTCCATACCCAAAATGATATGATCCTAATGCCAGTTGCATGTACCACGCCGGAAACTAGGGGCATTCTACAGAAAATTGTCTAGCCTTTAAAAAGAGGGTTCAAGGTCTTATCGATGCAGGTATTTTACGATTTGATGGTGCTGGCAATACGGCTGGAAATCCGCTCCCTAACCACACTGAAGGGAACGTGAGCGCGGTGACAAAAGAAGACATGTAGCGTGCCAAAAGTTATGTTTTTGAAATAAAAACACCGCTGCGAAAGATTTGGGAGGTAATGGTTAAAAAGGGGCTGTTTTGTCATCCCAACAGAATTTTCAAAGAAGGAAATACAAAAAGTCAATGTTTTTATGATTTTCATGGGATCGAGGGGCATGACATCCAGTTTTGTGAAGGATTCAGAAAACTACTTCAAGACATGATGGACAACAAGGAAGTCGAGATCTTTAACACAATGAAAGAGGCCGATTAAGGAGAAGTATGCACTTTTGATAATCAATCATCAGGTTTCCCTTATAGTGCTGATCGACCATTGGTGATTTATTACAACACAAAAAAGGAGCAAGTGAAACCAAAGATGATAATTGAAGTGCCATCTCCTTTCCCTTATAAAGACAACAAGGCAATACCATGGAAATATGATGTCAACATTATCATACCTGAAGGTGAAAAATCCAAAGTCACGACCGGAAATGTTGGCGAAGTAAGACACTTCACCCGCAGCGGGAGGTGTTATTCTAAAATGGTCGAACCAATAAAGAAGACTAATGACTTGAAGCAGAAAGGAAAGACACCGATACATGAGGACGAGGTTGAACTTGAGACTCCGTTCGAACAAGAAGTTAAAAGGCCTATGAATGAAGAAGAAGTACATGAATTCTTGAAGTTCATCAAGCATAGTGAATATAACGTCGTGGAACAGTTAAGCAAACAACCAGTACGAATTTCGGTACTATCCCTACTGTTGAATTCAGAACTACATCGGAATGCTTTGCTGAAAGTGTTAAATCAAGCTTACATGGAAAGCAATATATCTGTCGAAAAACTTGATAGGTGGGTGAATAACCTGAACGCAGATAATTTTATTTCTTTCAGTGATGACGAAATACCGCCAAATGGTAGGAGCTCCATAAAAGCATTGCATTTCACAACCCGTTGCAAGGGTTATATAATACCGAATGTGCTCATTGATAACGGGTCGACACTCAATGTCATGCCTTTGGCCACGCTTTCTAGAATTCCAGTTGATATATCTTATCTGAGGCCTTATCACTCTACAGTAAGAGCATTCGATGAGATAAGACGAGAAGTCATGGGAAAAATTTAAATTCCTCTAGAAGTGGGCCCCTATATATATGACATCGAGTTTCAGGTCATGGACATCACGCATTCGTATAATTGCCTTTTAGGAATGCCTTGGATCCGCTTTCCTGGGGCATTTCCTTCATCCTTCCACCAAAAAGTGAAGTTTATCATGGATGGTCTTTTGGTCACTATTGTGGGTGAAGAAGACATTGTCGCATTTATCTCTGCTGATACACTATACCTTGAAGTAAGCAAAGATGCAGTAGAATGTTCCTTCCGTTCCTTCGAATTCATCAATGTTATGTTCATTGCTGAAGGAAATAAAATTCCCATGCCTAAGCTGTCAAGAAATACCAAGATAAGAATTGAGCTGACTATGGGAAAGGGAGCCCGAGCAAGGAAAGGTTTGGGAAGATATCAGCAAGGAATAGTTAGAGCTCTAAAACTAGTGCCCCGTAAGGCTCGATATGGTTTAGGGTTCGAACCGGATATGCGACAAAGAGAAAACAGTTGCGGAAAAATCGAGAAAGGTGGATTGCAAGAGCCTTAGGCCGAGAATTAGAATTGGAACCCATGACGTACCCTCCTTTTTCAAAAACATTTACATTTGCAGGAATGATATACCCCGGGCAAGAGAATCCACGAAGCAAGCTGTTATTAATTGAAATGGGTCTTCAGAATGTCAGTATAAATGTCATTGACAAAGGAAATGATGCAATTAAAGACGTTTCAATGATACGCCCTTGTCCTCCTAGATTCGTTTTGAACAATTGGACTGCTGTGGACTTTCTTCTAGTTTCTAAGTCTCTTCTAGAGTAACGCTCAACGTTAACACTCTTCTTTTTGTGTGTCCCTAAGTAATAGTGGGATTCTTTTGTAAGAGCTTATGTTTACTCTTTATCATTTAAATAAACATTAATGGAGATGCATTTTGTCATGGTCTTTTCATTCTCATTAACTTCATACTTTTTCCCTCTTCTCATAGCTTGTCATTGCATGTATCTCACATCATGCCATTATGCTTGTTGGTCCCAATACTTTGATGCTCCTCTATAGTTTTCTTTTCCATTCAACTTTCAGGTGCTTAGATATCAACGATATGAACAAACCCGTTACAAATCTGGAAATCAATTTCGAGAAAGCTATTTATTTAGGAGAGTTTGAAACTGAGAAAAATGCTGAAGACTATGTCTCGTCTCCAAACTTACTAAGAATGGTAGAACAAGAAGATAAACAGATTCTACCTCATCAAGAATCTGTTGAGATAGTAAACTTAGGAAATGAAGAAAAGAGGCAAGAAGTGAAGATTGGGACCTCCATTTCAGATAACACCAAACATGATTTGATCGCCTTGCTTCATGAGTACAAAGATGTATTTGCATGGTCGTATCAGGATATGCCAGGATTGGATGATGATGTAGTGGTCTATAGACTCCCACTGAAACCGGAATGCAAACCCATTCAACAGAAGCTAAGACGAATGAGACCTGAAATACTGTTAAAGATAAAAGAAGAAGTCAAGAAACAGTTTGATGCTGGCTTCCTACAAGTCTTTAAGTACCCAGAATAGGTTGCTAACATAGTACCAGTACCAAAGAAAAACGGCAAGGTACGAATGTGTGTGGATTATTGCGATTTGAATCGAGAAAGTCCTAAAGATAATTTTCCCTTGCCACACATCGATACATTGGTGGATAACACAACCAAACATTCATTGTTTTCATTCATGGCTGGATTCTCGGGTTATAATCAGATAAAGATGGCTCCTGAGGATATGGAGAAAACTACTTTCGTAACAATGTGGGGAACATTCTGTTTTAAGGTGATGTCGTTCGGATTAAAGAACGCTGGGGCAACATATCAGAGGGCCATGGTGATGTTGTTTCATAACATGATGTACAAAGAAATAGAAGTCTACGTCGATGATATGATCGCCAATCCAAGGGGGAAAGAGAGCATGTTGGGAACCTCAGGAAGTTGTTCGAAAGACTAAGAAAGTTCCAGCTGAAGCTCAATCCAGCCAAACATTATAAGTTATTTCATTAATTAACCCCTCAATTAAACTAATTTTCTCAATTAATACTTTTCCTAGACATTATAAGTTATTTCATAACTATTGAAATTCAAAATTTCCACATAAAACTCTAACTTCAAACTCTTTTACAATTTAGGTCCCAAACATTCACTTTCTATTCAATTCTTTCTATAAAATCAGCATATAAACAATTTAAAGCTCTAATTCTATATCAAATAATCATATACTTCCAGCACATATTCATAGAAACTTTCAATTTCTTTCATAGAATCAAGAACTAATGAATTCAACAAATGGACCTAGTTGTAAAAGTCACAAAAACACAAAAAATTCAAGAAATAATCAAGAATTGAACTTACTTGCAGTAAAAATATGAAAAACCAGCTCAAGGGAACTCTTCCATGGTGTTTTTGCTGATGAGAATGCAGAAAAATAAAGAGAAATCTAGATAATTCCACTTTAATCCTAGCTTTATTAAGTAAATTTTGCAATTTTTCAATTTTGCCCTTATTTTCTTGGTGATTTCATGCTCTTGCCGTCCAGCCCAAATAGACCTTGGTTCTATTTTCCTTTTAAACCCTCTTTATTTTATCATTTAAGCTATTTAATCATTTCCCACAATTTTGCATTTGATACAATTTAGTCCTTTTTGTTTAATTAGCTATCGATTTTAAAATTTCTTGTGAAACTTTAATACTAACTTATTAACACTCCATAAATATTTATAAAAATATTTATGGCTCGATTTAAAATTCCCAAGGTCTCAATACCTCGTTTTCAATTCTAATTATTTTAATATATATATTTTGTACATTTCACTATTTCAAAATTTTTCCTAACTTCACACTTAACTTATACTCACTAAATTAATAATATTTCTTACTCATTTTTTGGATTTAGTGATCTCGAATCACTGTTCCTACACCACTGAAAATTAGGCTGTTACAACTCTCCCCCCCTTTAGGGATTTTCGTCCCCGAAAATCTTACCAGAAGAAGTTGCTTTCAACACTCATAAAACACCTTTACTAACTTCTCAGAATCACAATTTGATTTAACCTCGAATATCTTTTTCCATTCACCTTTGAACTCTAGAATACAATGTTGGAACATACTGTTAAAATTCTAAATTACCCTCTCAGGGATACATATACTCAGCTGATCTGTCAAATGAAAACTCTGTACCTACTGAAATGATCATACAAATCTTTCTTTGTCAAATGAACAACCATAAACTAAATAACCATAAACTAAATAACATTTTCCTTTCCGATGTTAATGACAATCCCAATTCGAAATCTATAGTCATTCTATCTCATAACACACTAGTATTATCATTGACTGCAATAATCCTAAATGTTCTTAATGTTCGGCTTACTTGCTAACAAATAGACATCTAAACATGAACTCAAAGGTATTATATAACGCTCGTGCAATCACTAGTACATCTAACTCACAAGAAGATAATAAAGATCTTGATAATTTCTCAAAGAAAGCCAGAAGAAAAACACGCCATCTACGGACTTCCATCATAACATAGATAATATATTTCTGCATGTATAAAACAAAATCATAATCAGTAGAAATATAAGAATAGTCTCACATAAATTTTTACCATTAACTTCATTTCCAACATATTAAAATAGAATTCCAAGAAGATGAAGAAATAACGATCATAAACCGACCAGGCCAATAGGGCTTTCTTCTAACATCATAATTAACTAGCATTCTCAAAACATCAAAACTCCACCAGAGACTGAACAACCACACACACATATCTCTGAGGATAAAAGAATATATAGAATACCCAGAAAAGATGATCATATTCATTTCAACTGTAACTATCACACACAGACATATTTACTACTCAATTATTATTATTATTATTATTTACTAATTTTGTCATCATAAACCCCGTATTATTCCATTCACTAACGAAAACCAATTCGGGAAAATTTTCAGCAAACACATACTTCAGACATTGTATCTGAAAGTCGACTAGTCGAGGTTAACTTTTTCTTTAACCGTGACATTACGTAATCTGAATGATCTTTAGAATAATCGGATATCTTTTTTTTTAACTGTATTCACTTGTCAAACTATTTTCAACTCCGTCTGCATTATTAATTATTCCATTATTGTACTCATTAGTTTCACATTTGTGAACTTATTCAACATTTTTTTTTTTGTAAATTTTCATTATAAAATACTATATTGGTAAGAGGGTGAGGTCGTAAAGCCTCTAACTGAGTTCTCATAAATACACACATATAACTTAGTGTTTATCATCAACATCATATCATCACAATTACATAATTCACTTCAAACAAATTAACATACATGATTATGTTACACGAACTTTTCAATTATCCATTTCAAACTAGTGTACTTAAACATACATTCCATGAATTTTGAGTAAATTTACTCATAGCATTTACTTAACCAAACAAGTCAGACACATAACATCATATGAATGCCACACAAACATAGATAAGTTTATCACAATATAAACTTTCATTTCATTCACGTTTCATCATTTCTCAACTTTTGATTATCTCATTTCGTACATTATCACATACATATCATGAACTTCTATTCTTACATTTCTAAGTTCCTTCTCATCATAAACACATTTCAAATATCTCAATATCACTAACTCATACTTCTCTTACCATATACATAATTTAATATTAACATTTAATAATAAATAATTTGAATTATAGTAATATAATCGTACGTTGAGTATGTTTGTGCTCAGTGGTATTACCATAATTCAAATTATAAATACTATAATAAATAATAGGTTACATAAGTCATATGTGTTAATTATGCTTTAATTTCATATCTTGGCAATAGTCTTTCATCAAATGACATCATATATCATCTATATTATCTTTAATCAATTCATGAACCTTTGGTGCAAGCTTTCAATCTCATATCTCTATTTCAATTCACAATTCACATTTCTTTTCATAATTCCACTTTTTCAAACTTTCTATAGTTTAATCAATCAAATTCATTCGATTTTCTCATTTTATTTACTCAACCCTATTAACATAACTCGGACTCAGACGGATACACAGATCCAACCAAACACACCAATAAGGCACATTGTGCCTAAAACGGTACATAGTACCTGATCAGAATACGACACATAAGTGCCTGAAATACGACACATAAAGTGCCTGATCAGTAAAGCCGACAAATCTCGTACACTTCCAGTTCCTATGGCATGCCAACTATATCCGACTCAGTCCGGTACAGTTAATAGGGTATTCAATTCACTTTCCAGTTTCCAATCAATACACATTTCAATTAATCACATATTCATATCAATTTCATCACATTCCCAATCAATAAAATTTTCAAATATAACATATATCCAAAATTCTATTTCTACATCAATCACATATATCCATACAAATTTAATTCAATATTGATACTTACCTTAAAATTTTACTTACTATACACATAAATTTAAATATAACATTTATTCATACCTTTATGAGTTCCGACTCATCATAATCTACTTTTGCTCACATATTTGAGTATCGCTTTCAACATTATCGTAATTAGCTCGGTTGGGAAAGTATCTCTATCTTTAAGTAAAATAAATCTCATCAGAGCTGGAAGATATTAAATTATCTTATCACAAGTTATATAATAGCATGTATTTCTAGACTTCACATATGCTACATTCTGTCTGAGAACCGACTAAACCTTAGCTCTAATACCAATAAATGTAATGCCCCTAACCCGAATCCGTCACCGAAATAGAGTTACGGAGCATTACCGGAGTTACCGATTCATTTATCAGATATTTCATTAATCCGATATCTTTTCTTTTCCACGTTCAAGTCTCGTATTCAAGTCATCCGGATCTTTATAAAGAAATTTGATCTTCATTTTCATTTATTTCATGTTATAATACATTCAACTAATGCTCTAAACAAAATTATCATTTTAACCCTAAACTTTTAATTAATGACGATTTCATCCTTAGGTTAAAATAAAATAAAATTATTGCAATTTAATCCTTATTTCCAGCCGTTATTCTCACACAAATTGATAACAACCTATGAATTCTATAAAATGTTAGAATTTTCCATAATTTCAACACTTTTCAATTTAATCCTTAAAACATGTTTTTCCCTGATCTTGAGCTAAATTAATAATTTCATTCAATTTTGTAATTTAAATAATAAAATAATCCATTTCATGCAAATTGGTCATTTCTAACATTTTTTTTACAAAATTGCCCATAAAAGTTTACTTTTATTCAATTTAGTCCATGAGCCTAAAACATACAAATTAGCCATGCTAGGTGAATATTCATACATATTTTCCTCCTCTTCCTCTCCATTCTACATCCTTAATTTATATAACATGCAACAAGTAACATTATCAATAATTTCACTATTTACTTATGTATATTCAAAACTGTCCATTTGCGTCATAGTCAATAAATTATTTATATCTTAAGCTACAGAACTCGAAATTAAGATCCACTAATTTTTCCTGAAACTAGACTTACTTATCTTATTACCATAAAATTTTCAGAATTTTTGGTTTAGCCAATAAGTACAGTTTATTATTTAAAGTTGCCCCTGTTCTGCTGTCTGACAGTTCCGACCCTTCTTCACTAAGAATTAATTATCTCATCGTACGAGATTCGGATGATGCTCCTGCTTATTTCTATTGAAAATAGACTCTTTAAGGATTTTAAACATATAAATTTAATCCCTTAATTATTTTTCTCCAATTTGTGATGATTTTCCAAAGTCAGAAAAGGGGAACCCGAAATCATTCTGACATTGTCTCACAAAACTTATTATATCTCATGATTTACAATTCCATTGCTTACACCATTTTTTTCTATAAGAAACTAGACTCAATAAGCTTTAATTTCATATTTTATTCATCCTCTAATTAGATTTCTACAATTTTTGGATATTTTTTTAAAGTTAGACTATTGCTGCTGTCCAAAACTGTTTTAGTGCAAAATGTTGATTTTCATTTTGCCCCAAATTTCACAGTTCATACAATTCAGTCCTTACTTAATTAATCCCTCAATTAAACTAATTTTCTCAATTAATACTTTTCCTAGACATTATAAGTTATTTCATAACTATTGAAATTCAAAATTTCCACATAAAACTCTAACTTCAAACTCTTTTACAATTTAGGTCCCAAACATTCACTTTCTATTCAATTCTTTCTATAAAATCAGCATATAAACAATTTAAAGCTCTAATTCTATATCAAATAATCATATACTTCCAGCACATATTCATAGAAACTTTCAATTTCTTTCATAGAATCAAGAACTAATGAATTCAACAAATGGACCTAGTTGTAAAAGTCACAAAAACACAAAAAATTCAAGAAATAATCAAGAATTGAACTTACTTGCAGTAAAAATATGAAAAACCAGCTTAAGGGAACTCTTCCATGGTGTTTTTGCTGATGAGAATGCAGAAAAATAAAGAGAAATCTAGATAATTCCACTTTAGTCCTAGCTTTATTAAGTAAATTTTGCAATTTTGCAATTTTACCCTTATTTTCTTGGTGATTTCATGCTCTTGCCGTCCAGCCCAAATATACCTTGGGTCTATTTGCCTTTTAAACCCTCTTTCTTTTATCATTTAAGCTATTTAATCATTTCCCACAATTTTGCATTTGATACAATTTAGTCATTTTTGTTCAATTAGCTATCAAGATTTTAAAATTTCTTGAAACTTTAATACTAACTTATTAACACTCCATAAATATTTATAAAAATATTTATGGCTCGATTTAAAATTCCTTAGGTCTCGATACCTAGTTTTCAATTCTAATTATTTTAATATATATATATATATTTTGTACATTTCACTATTTCAAAATTTTTAAATAACTTCACATTTAACTTATACTCACTAAATTAATAATATTTCCTACTCATTTGTCGGATTTAGTGATCTCGAATCACTGTTCTGACACCACTGAAAATTAGCCTGTTACAGAAAGATTCTCCCAATACAAAAAGACTTCCGAGGAAAATGGGAACCAAATTGGGAAGGATCATATGTCGTAAAGAAGGCTTTCTCAGGTGGAGCTTTGATTCTCACTGAGATGGATGAGAAAGAGTTACCTAACCCAGTGAACTCAGATGCTGTAAAGAAATATTATGCCTAAAAAAAAAGATCAAGGTGAAAACCCGAAAAGCGCGTCTTGATGAACAAAAAGGATTAGGATGAAAACCTGAGAGGGCGTCCTAATAAAGCAAACCTGGGCTTAAGGAGCAAGGCAATTTGAACGGTGGTCAAATGGCAAGGCTATAGTATTTGAAGCATCTCTGAAAGCTCGAAATCTTCTACGTAAGAAGCCATGCTCGAAAATATTCTTGATTAAGTAATGTGGAAGAGATCATGCGTTGAATATCTAGAGCATTTGTATTTACTGAATGTGATCCCCTTTTCTTTGTGACACTTTTTTTTACTATCCTTGGTTAACTTTTTATTTGTTATCTTCGAAATAAATAAATGAGAAGTATCTCTTTTGTACCTATCTGACCATTTTCATGTATCTCATTGTATGGTTTATTTGAATAATAAATAATAGAATGACATCTCATTGTATGGTTTATTTGAATAATAAATAATTGAATGACATACTCTAAAAAAAATAAAGGTTGAGCATTACCCGAAGGAGAATTCAATAAGTACGAGGCCTCAAAGCAAGGACAAAGTTCAATAGGGGGCAAAAGAGTGGTATCTGAGAAATACAGATTGCTCGTAAAGCTGGAGAACGAGTACAGAGCTTGAAGAGAAAGTCAAGAATCGAAGCAATGAATGCAGATCATCACGAGAATCGTGACGAAAAGAGATATATGACAAACAAGTCCAAGGCACATAGCATAATAATGTAGGCATACAGGTATTTAAGACAAGCATGTGCATATCATGATAACATCATGCATGACATATACAGGTACTCCAGCAGAGCGAGAGGTTTTGATGATATTTATACTGGATCAAGGAAAAAGACACCTGAAGTTCCACCAGATGATATGTTTTGGTAACATGATATTTTTATTTCTGTTTTTCAAAAAAATCAACTCATGTTGCGAGAGGTGAGTTGAGCCTCAGCCCACATGCTAAGATATTTTCAATTTCTGTTTTTCAAAAAAATCAACTCATATTGCGAGAGGTGAGTTGAGCCTCGGGTCACACGTTGAGGTATCTTTAGTTCCTATTTTTCAAAAAAATCAACTCATATTGCAAGAGGTGAGTTGAGCCTCGGGACACAAGCCGAGGTATTTTCAATTTCTGTTTTTCAAAAAAAATCAACTCATATTGCGAGAGGTGAGTTGAGCTTCGGGTCATACGCTGAGGTATTTTTAGTTTCTATCAACTTATATTACGAGAGGTGAGTTGAGCTTCAGGTCACACACTGAGGTATTTTCAATTTTTTACTTTTTTCAAAAATTAACTCATAATCCGAGAGATGAGTTGAACGTCAGTTTGTATGCGGAGCTATTTTTGATATTTGTTTTTCAATAAAAAATAAAGATTAGAGCTAATCGAATATATAGATTTTGCCTACCTGAAGTTGCAGTGAAGCAGTGGATTAGATCGAAGCTATAAATCATTTCTCCCTGAAATGGCATTGGAGCGGCTCGAAGCCACAGCAAATCTCCTTAAAGTTTCAGCAGAGTAGATTGAAGTCACAAGTCTTATCTCTCTGAAATTGCAGCGGAAGAGATTGAAGATAGCAAATCTTATTTCCCTAAAGTTGCAGTGGAACAGATTGAAGCTATAAATCACATATATTATCTCTCTGAAGTTGCAGTAGAGCAGATCAAAACAAACCTTATCTCCCTGAAGTGGCAGTAGAGCAGGTTGAAGTCATTAGTCTTATCTCCCTGAAGCTGCAGTGGGGCAAACTAAAGATAGCAAATCTTAGTTCTGAAGTTGCATGAAGTGGATCGAAGTAACAAGACGCAGTGGACTAGAACGAGGCTACAAGAAGAGAAGGAGCACCGAGGAAGTCAAAGCTCGACGCGGCCAGGCCAAATTGGTCTTTCTTGAAGGCCTTTGCTCTTCTCGTTACACGACAACGAGCAAAGACGGGCAGTTGTACACACCAATTTTGCCCAGACCCATTTTAGCCTAAACCTAATCCACCTAAATTAAACCCACTAACCCAAAACAAGACTCAAACCCGACATTAGCTAAACCCATCAGCCAACCCAATACCCACCCAATTACATCAGCCTAATAACCTAAACCCCAACTACCCAAACCCAAAATTAAAAAAAAAAACCCTAGCCCACAACCTAAACTTTTTCTCAACTAAACCCTAATCCCACTTTCTAGTCGTCGCTCCTAGCCTCTGCCACCACCAACTCCACTGGTCATGCCCGCAGCACGCCACCGCCCTTGTCACTGTCCAACTTGTACTACAAACACAGAGAAGACATCAATGAAAGAACAAGTTGTATAAGGCTATATAAAACGAACAAAAAACCATGTAAAATGGACTTTTTTTAGGGAAAAAAAAAGAGATTTGCAAACATAAAGAAACGAAGCAAAAAAATCAAAAGATCTAAAAACCCCAACGCCAACACAGAATCATAGCAAACAACACCAAAAGAGAGTTCAAAAGTTTCTGATAAAAGGTTTATTTATTTTCGTTTTTGTTTATTTATTTATTTTATTTCCTTTCGAACCGATTTAATCCTTTATTTTCTTACCCAAATACATATATATATTAAAAATACAAAAATATATATAGATATATACCTTTGGCGATTTCCGACCACCATGTACAAAGGGTAAGCATTGACGAGATTTGCCATTAAATCGGATCCATGGCCGGAGCCTTCACCGGCGTGGGGGGCCTCTGCAGAGGAAAATAATAGGAGAAGAGAATTTTTTTTAAAACAGAGGAAGAATGAAATTTTAAAAAAAATTGGATTTAAATAGCCCCTCAAAACGACGCCGTTTTGGCTGGCCTTCTTAATGCCAAAACGACGTCGTTTTAGGCTGACCCGACCCGATCCAACCCGCTCCACTAAAGATCCGCATATTTTTTCGACGGAAGGGCTATTTGCGCGTTTAGCCCTTCCGTTTTTTTGCCATTTTGTAATTCAATTTTTCGTTATTTTAATTTACCAAGAATTGCTTTTTGTTCCATTTTAGTCTCGCATAAAGCAAGCGCTTAGAGAGACGGGATATTTTCTTTTTCGTCCCTCCACGTTAGCGTATGCTATAATCTGATCCTCCTTTCTTTTTCACTTTGATTTCGCTCCAAAATTTCGTTTTAAGTCCGATTTAGTCCTTTTGTGTTATTTTGCTATTTTATTTTCAAATTACTTATTTTTATTATTATTTTATGTTGTTTATTATTACTATTAATTATAATTTCTATATTATTATTATTATTATTATTATTATTATTATTATTATTATTATATAGTAGTGTATGTTTATTTATATATATATATGTATATATAGTATTATTTTTAATTACTTTATTTTAACATTATTATTATGTTATATTTGCTTTTTGTATTTCAATATTATTACTATTATTATTATTATTAATATTAGTACATATTATTTTTATTATATATGTATGTATATGTATACATATTTATATATAGTATTATTTTTATTACTTTATTTTGATATTTTTATTATATTATATATGCTTTTTGTATTTTAATATTATTACTATTATCATCATATTATTATTACCTTTTTACTATCCAATGTATTATTATTATTATTATTATTATTATTATTATTATTATTATTATTATTATTATTATTATATTTTCCTTTTATTTGCATTTACTCATATGTTATTTTTTACGTTAACTAATTTAATATGTATATATTTTAGCATACTTGTTTTATATATCATTACTCTTATTATTAATATCTCATTTATTTTTATCTTTTTAAATAATTTCAAACCTTAGATTATTTATTATTTGTCTTATTGTTATTACTATTTGTATTTACCGTTATTATTACTATTATTTTTACTTTTATTACTATTACTATTATTATTATTACTATTATTATCACTCTTATTTTTATTTTTATTACTATTATCATTTTAAAACATTGTTACTATTATTCTTTTACCATTTAATATTATTATTATTATTATTATTATTATTATTATTATTATTATTATTATTATTATTATTATTATTATTATTAGTGTATGTTTCATTATACATGTATATATACATATATTTATACATATAGTATTATTTTAATTACTTTATTTTAATATTATTATTATATAATATGTCTTCCTTTTGTGTTTATTTATTTATTGTTTTATTATTAATTAATTTAGCATTATTAATTATTATTATTGTCCTTGTTAACATGTCATCATTTTATTAATCTATGATTGTTACTATTGATAATATTTTATTATTTTCTACTTTGACTTGTTGTGTCATTATTATTATTATTATTTCTGTTATTATTCATGTATATATTAATATTATTGTTATTTTTATTCTAATATTATATTTTAATATTTTTCATTAATTGTATCATCGTGTGCATTATTTACAAATTCCTGGTGCGAATAATATTATTTTTTATGCTTTTAATTAATTTTAATAAATAAGGCAACGTACCGATTTCAACACCAAGTCACTGATTTCATCGCTATGTTGGGTGAATATCATTGGCTCGTGTTAAAAACGAGACGTCCTTCTAAAAAACCAAAATTTCAAATTCTCGTAGTTCAATCGGATCGCGATTAAATATTAAATTAAACCTGCATTTTTTAAAATTAAGACAACGCATGTTTAACAAGATACCAATTTTGGGCGTCGCGAGGGTGCTAATACCTTCCTCGCGCGTAACCGACTCCCGAGCCCTATTTTTCTCTAGATTTTCGCGTAGACCCAAATCCGGCCTTCATTTTTGTTCGAAAATAAATTTTCTTTAAAAAAAAAGATTTATTAGGTGTTCGATCACACCTAGAAAAAAAGATCGATGGCGACTCCTTTTCCTTTTAAAACTGAAATTTCATTTTCAAATTCTCAAATAATTGCCTGAACTAGCGACCAAAACGAAATTTTTACGTCGCTATAGAGGGCATATACAAGCTTATTGTATCTAAGTGAAAGTTGAATCATTCTTTTATTTTTCTATTCTTCTCTTTTGTTCACTCCATAATTCTCATAGTTTATAATACTTTCATTATTATTTACTTAATTTAATCACCAACTTTCAATGTGAATGGAAATGCTTGAATTAGGTATTATTCAAATTTGATTGATGTTGTTTAAATTGAACTCTACTAATCGACTGGATCGAGAATCAGTTGAGGTATTAGTCCAGAGAGAGGAGTTAGATTAGTTAGTTTATGAATTACTCGAAATTAAATTAAAAAAAATAAAACTTATTTTTTTATTTTCTAATTATATTTTTAAATTTTTATGAAAATTTTAAATAATTTATTTAATTAAATCACAACCAGTTAAATTAAAAATTAATTGTGTGCTGTATTCTACTAAAAACATTTGACAAGTTATTTGGATTTTATTAAGTAAATGCATACTTATTGTCACATGTCTCGTCTATAAAAACTTGAAATTTCAAACCATCTTTACAAGCTTAAGATTCGCTTGGAGTGCCTAAATATTTAAAGAATGAGTCAGACTTGAAACCAAATAATTGTAATAGCAACTTGATAATTAACCAAAGCTGATTTTTTAATAAAATTTAAAAAAAAATCTGTATCTTATGTTTAAGATATATTGATAGTTTTGAAGGAAATAAAAGAAAAAAAATTAATTTATTGGCATAGCTTTTTGTGGTACATATTTGATATCAAGTTGGTATGGTAACAAGTAATTAGCACCATAAATTTGCTATTGCCATTTTACAGCATTCGGACTCAACATAATCCTATTTACTTAATGAAAACTTATTTCGTTTTTCTGAGTCCAAGTTTGATTGGCCCAAAGATTCAGCAAAATATTTGCGGTAGTTGCCTCCTGCAAACAGCTCTCAGCATTGGGCTTTTCAATTGGTCAGTTTAGCAACATTTTTTTCCGGTAGTATTAACTCTCTCTATTATATCATCCATAATTCTTACTAATTAAAAACAAATATATTAACATGGATGATGTGATAAGTAAGATTCATGACGATAATGAGATGGGACGGATTCTCACTCCACTTATATATGTTTGAAAATGTTATTTAATATTAGAAGGGTAGTCCTGCCACTGGCAGCCAATGAAGGTACTTTATATATATATATATATATATATAATATAAAAGCCTTCTACAGGCATGCATATATATCATATAGAATGGCACCCATTGGCTTGAGTTTTGGTTGATATTTGCAGCCAAATTGGGGTTGAAGGAATTAGCTTTGCTCATGTAGCATAGCGTTTGGGAGTGAAAGAAGAAATTGCATAAATACTGGGATACCATAATGTTAGGTTGAAGGTGATAATTAAATATGGGACCCGAAATACATGGTAATTAATGATAACTTAGTGTGAAACCCCGCAGCCCTGAATATAGAGAAGATTGGACTGACTGACTGACCCCAAATTTGGATTAGACAGAGCTTAAAAAGCATATGATGGGAGGTCAATAAAATTGAAATGATTCCCTGCTCCTACATCTACATATGACTCACTAAAACACATTAAATAAGTAACAGAAAGTGCCAACTTGCATTCATTGCTCTGTTAATGTACTGCTTTAAATTTATTTTAGGTAAAGTACATTATTAAATTATTGGTTTTGTTTTACTTTAGTTATTTAATTATTGATTTTTAATTTATTAATTAAAAATATTTTAGATTAAATATTTTAATTACTCTTTTAATATATAGATACGAGTGATAGAAGGTTAGTGTATGTTTTTTATTAATTTAATAATAAATTTAATTTTTAATTTTACACATTTTATTAAATTAATCTTAAATATAAAAATTTAATAAATTCAAACCAGTGTGAATATTTATAAAAAGACAAATTTTGATTTTTTAAAAATGTGAATTGTTTGTATAAAAGTAATAGCAATATTAGAATAAGACAAAGTGTGAAAAAAAACCCATATAAAGAAAACTTGACTTGAATCCAATTGGATTGTAGAATTCTAAATATCAATCTTGCAATCATCCAAATCCACCTCCGACATTCAACCATATCTCCATCTGACAATTTACAAGTTTTCTCAATTTTCCACGGTGACTTGAATAATATGAACATTACCTCTATTAAAACAATGTAAATACCCCTTCTAAAATGTCAGAACAGTCCAAGTGTGAACTGGAACTCCTCGAAACTTCAAACTCAACAAGCACCACCAGACCCAATATCTTCTTAAGTTCTCTACACTATCCCACATTACACTTCTGAAGAACTCGTAGTTTTGCATCATCACCTACCTTAATTATTCCTTGCTTCGTTTCTGAGGAATGAAGGTGTCTATAACTCTACCATTATACTACAACTACTCCCACTAGCCCTCCTAGTGAATTTTAGTTTGTAACTATGTTATTCATAAACAATTTATCACCTTTAGAGTTAAGTTTTCTATATAATAAGTACAAATCTGTTTAAAATCTAACATTTAATCCTAAATTGATGACTATATTAAAAGGACCAAACTGATACAATAATGATACTTTAATGACTCATCGAACTTAAAATTTAGGCTACAATTTGGAAATGCCCTACTGAAATTAACCCATGTATATCATGAATGTTTTGTTTTGTCAATGAAGACATTGATGTACCGGTAAAGGAATCTCTAAGTCCTTTCAAAAAATCAATATTTTTCTTATTATAAAATAATTAAATTAATTTATATAAACCCGAAAACCACAATTTTATAGACTCAAATATAAAATTTCAAAATTGTAAAGTTTTAATTAAAATTAAGTCAAGAACTCGAATAATTAGTTAATAATGCTGCAAAACAAAGCAATTATCCATGATAATAAACAAGGATATACATAAAGAAAAACGTTTAATACTATTAGATATATATATTAATATAATGTTTAGAGAATGAAGAAGTTTGCATGGAAATCTTCATCGAAATGCTGCACAAAAGAAAAAGTTCCCCAATTTAGAAAAAAAAGGTAGACCTTCAAGCCAAAGAGAGCCGCCATTGCAACATCCAGCATTAATTCTGCCATATGAAAATCTAAGAAGATGATGAAGAAGAAAGAAATGTGCAGTCCTTCGCCACTTAAAGAAAAGAAACAACTGAGCTGACATTCTTAAATGCCATGAAGACCCACTGTGTGGGTCATCTGTTAAGTTTTGAAGGGTTTTCAGAGAGAAAACCCCACAACTTGATTAAGGGTTTCAGAGAGATGAATAAAGATATGTTTTTTTTTCTCTCTTTCTTAATGATAAGGAAATTAATAAAAACTAAACCAATCAATTTCTATACCACCACCACACTTCCTAATATGAAGAAAGAGGGAAGGATCCTGTTGTTAGTTAGTGATTGCTTACTGCTTTTAGTGACCTGCAACACTCACAAGGGGGCTCACCCATCTCAGAGAAATCAGTGAACTCCAAAGGCTGATCACACGTGTGGGCTCCTCTCTTTATTCTTGCAGACATGATTGAACCTTTTATTGCGCGCTGGTGATCTAATGGCAACAATCATCACAAATTCCCGTTCCAGCGCTTGAATTTATGCACAATTACGGAACCCTTTTGTATAGATTGTGCCCTCCCCGTCACTGCTCTCACCATTTCGTTAAAATTAATCAATATATGGAAGCTTTTCTGTTAACACTTGTACTATAATAGCGAGAAAGAGAGAAAAATGATGACCTTGTTAAACCTAACCTGATCAATATAAAGGTATAAATATAGCATCTTTCCCTTGGGCCTGAAGATTAATTTGTTAGGTAATGTTAAAAGATAAACATATTAACAACTTAACATTTGATATCAAACTGTTTAATCAAGCCCCAAAAAGATACCTGAATTGATATAAATATTAATTCTTCTTAACAAACCCTAGTTGACTGATTTCTCATTACTCGCTCACACCAAAATCGAATATCACACTCAATTATATATTTCTATACGTACTAGTGAAAATAAGGGAAAAGAAAATAAAGCATGATCAAGCCATAAACTTGTAATTTGCTGTAAAGGGCAAATGGACAGACTAGCTACTAGCTACTTGAATCATGCCTATGTTCTTCACCATGGTGCAATACTTGATGTGATCCGGTGGCCGGAGACTCCGAAACATTGGTGCTGTGAGTCGGCCTATATGCGTTTAGTGCTTGGAGCATGCCTAGATGACTGTCGTTAAATGAACCACCAGCACCAATGCCCGTACCCAATTGTTGTCCGGGCAGGAGACTCATCGGAGAAGCGAAATTCATAAAATGCACCCCACTAGACGTGGTATTTGTATACATATTAGTATTATTAGTTGAAGGAAATGTCCACATAGGATCAGCAGCGCCACTCCCAATGATTCCTTGGTTGCTGGGATTTGTGATTGTCCAAAACGTTGCCGGAATCGAACCCATAGTCGATTGTATCAAGTAGTTCCCGACTTGATTTTGTGATAATTCATGGTGCTCAGGTCTTCTCTTCTTCCCCATGTTAGTATCCTCCGCCGCCGAAACATCCACACTAGTACTGTCCCGCATCTCTTGTTTAGTTTGCAAGAAAGTGTTCACATTCGGAAAGTTTAATGAATCCTCCGGAAATAAAATCCGCCTTTGTTGGTGAGAAGAAGAGTCGTCAGCCATATTCCTCAATTGTTGTGATGTAAAATTTGGATTGAAGTAAGTGTTCCTCAAGTGGGAAGCAGAGAGAGTGGAGCCTGAACTTCTGAGAGAGATATTAAGGGACGTAAAATTTGCAGGGATGGTACCTGTTCCAGTGGCGGCTATAACAGCGGGTTCAGCTTGTTGAAGCAGCCACTCGATGGTTTCACCATCAGATTTGTGACCGAGCTCCCTTGTTAACTGGAAAACCCTAGCGGCGCAGGTAGCAGGCATGCGGATGCGACGTCCTCGGCCTTCCACCTTGGTGTGGCGGTCCTTGGTTGAAGTCCGCTTTGGTGGCGTTTTCTTGGGTGGTTCGGAGCTTGTCTCTGAGTTTCCTTTGTTTGGACAAGGTGGTTGTTTCTTTTCTAGAAGTTGGAGTGGGAATTTTGACGTTGAGATCCCATTTTCGCCGTCCATGATCATGTGTTAGGGATTCCCAACACTTTTTTTTTTATTTTTATTTTGACATGATCTGTAGGTGACCACCTTCAATTTCAGTGACTTTGGTGGGTGTGGTGTGGGTCTATTTTCTTTTTCTTTTTTGAATTTCTCTTTGTTGCAATAATGTTTTGTAGTTATGAATTCCCTTCAGACGGGGAAGCTTTCAACAATCAACCCAGTTGTTTTCTTTTTTTTTTTCCCCTCTCCGCAAAGAGAGAGAGAGAGAGAGAGAGAGAGAGAGAGAGAGAGCGTGTGAAAAGATAAGGCAAGAGGCCAAGCTTTTAAGCTTCAAATACAACAACAATTGAGTGAAGAATTATGAGGGCAGGCAATATTGCAGAGCTGTGAGAAGCAATGATTTTCGTTCGGGTGATTGAAAATATTTGGATTCAGTGAGGATGACCTTGTAATTCACTTAATATCTCTACTATTATAAAATTGGTGTTTATATTTTTCTTTTTAACCTTATCAAACATTTTAACTTCATTATTACAATCATAATATTACATGTTTTTTGACTGTATGAAAATGGTTGGAGTGGAGGGCGTCCATGAATCAGAGTCCACGTGTGGAGTTGTATATCATTCAATCCAGCAGAGGGCTAAGTTGGGGGTTGGGACTTGGGACCCCATTCCTTCCCTTAAAGTCAAATTAAATTACTCCACAGTCTTTCCTTAAATTTATAAAGAAACTAAAAGTTAAAAGTAATATCATATCATAAATATATAATGAAGTGCCATTCATGCAATCATTGCCTTTCACCTTTGTTCTGGATTAAACAAAAATTAATACACGCTTTCCAACTTAGCCAACCTAATTTCCCACAAATTAATATTCCGTTGCCTATGTTTAAGATGTGGTTTATACTGCTTGCTGGTTAGCTGCCTCATTCATGCATCAAATGCATTTTCTTATTTAATTCAACTATATCATATACCCATTTCCAAGTGATGTAATCATTGTCGTTTAACCATTCCAATCGCTGTTTTGATCCATACCACCCCTTCCTAACATTGTCGCCATGCCTTGGATTATCCTTGATTTACACTATAACATGTTACTAAATCCATGCCGCCTTCTCTCAATTTCACGTTTCTTTCCTTCTTCCCCCCCCCCTTTTTTTTTACATGCCAATGATATTTTTTGAAATCAATAATGTTTCAAAGTTGTTACATCAGCCTAAGAAAATGGACCTCAACTCCAAATTAATAAACGCTCCATGACACCCAAGTTTCAAGAACAACAATTTAACATAAAGTAACGAGACAAGATCAACAAAAGAGATACAAGTATAGTTCTATCACGCAAAGGACACCTTCTGTAATAATACATGCAATGGACAATTTAACTCTCATGCAATTATTTTTATAATGGAGCACATGGGATTTCATAAGAGGCGTGGATTGGATGATGTTGTGCACATCCTTGTGGTGGATGGGGACTTTTGTCAAGGTTATCCGATTTCATTGTATTCTTTTTATCTTATGTATAGGGAGTCTTAATTATTTGTTGTGCAAGGAGGAAGGAGTGGGGATTTGCATGGGATCGTTATTTGCCATGGGAGTCTTACGGTGTCTCACTTACTCTTTGTCGATGATAGTTTCTTATTCTTTTGAGTTGATGGGTCTGCCGCTAATACAATGAGGGATGTTTTCTCACAGTATGATGCAACATTTGGGCAGGTCATCAATTTTATGAAATCCAGTGTTATATTCAATTCGAACATTAAAGAGCACATTTGTCATATTGTCTGTAATATTCTGGGCGTTAGTGCACCTCTCAATCATGGAAGGTACTTGGATCTTCCATATCTTATCAGACGTAAAAAGAAATCATGTCTTTGCTTTTATTAAAGAACAATTGAGTAAACGCATTCAGAGTTGGAAGAACAAGCTCCTCTCTTGGGCTAGGAAGGAGGTGCTGATCAAAACAATGGCTCAGGCTATCCTGGTTTATAGTATGAGTGTTTTCTTACTTCCTCATAATTCTTACGATGATCTGAAGAAATTGATGAATTTCTTTTGGTGGGGTTCCGGTGTTGACCGTAGGAAATCACATTGGGAATCTTAGGACAGGCTTTGTGTCTCGGAAAATTTTGGTGGCATGAGTTTCAACAATCTTTATTGTTTTAACTTAGCACTTCTCGGTAAACAATAATGGAGGTTCCTTACTGCACCTGAGCCTCTTTCGTGTAGAGCTTCCTGAATGGCTATTTTCTTGATTCTTTGGAGGGTTCGAGTCATTTTATTTGGAAGAGTATTCATAAGGTTAAATAGGTGCCTCTTAAAGGTGTTAGATGGTAGATTGGTAAAGGGAATCTAGTTGAAGTTTATAATGATCCTTAAGAGAATGATGATGATAATTTTTATATCGAGTCTTGTAAAACCCTTAACCGGACCCGAATCACTGAGTTCGAATATCGGGTGTTAGAACGTACAAACACTTAGCATAAATTTTTAAACAATTGGCATATAACTCTTTCAACATACTTCATTTTATTTTAACAAAGGTTTTCTAGACAAAAGAAATAAATAGAACACACAATAAATACAACATACTCTTAAAATAACATAAAACATTGCAGCTCAATGATTTGTTAAAAACAGACTCTTTAAGGCGTGGTTTACTATACGCCTTACTCCTAAGATGTTTCCTATATGCATATTATTCCAGCTCACAGTTTCCATGGCGCATTATTGGCTTGTCTCTCCTGGCGTACACAATTGCATAGCAACTCCTGAAACATGAACAACACTTGTAAGTTCAAGAGATCTTAATGAATTTTAATACAGAATACCTTGGAGCATTTCTAGTTGAATTTCCTTCCTTCAAACATTCTGAGTTACACCATTGTCCTTGGCGGGTACTTTGATAATATCATTTTATTGCATATATGCCAATTTCCATACTTAATGTATCATCTCTCACTTCATTACTTGGATGACTCAGACCTTACCAGATGATTCCTACCTTTCTTCACTCCTGAAATAACGAAGATACTTCTCAAAAGAATATGTATACAGAACTCACTTTCAAAGGATTTTCTCATCAATCTTACATTTCCCCTTTTCCTAGAATAGTTATTCACAAATACTATTCCTTGTCAGATATGTATTAATTAATCTTGCCTTGGCGGAACCCCATACTGAGTTGGATAACTATCAGAATACCAGTCAGATCATACTCTAGTTCAAATAAAAAACAAGCTTACACTGAAATGTTCCAGATCGTATAAGAAGAATCTCAAATGCCTATGCTACATAACACAAAAATGCCCAAATTGAGAACCTGTCCAGATTTCAAATAATCCCAAAGCTAGACATGATACTATGCATATATGGTGAATATTAGATAACTTATATTTCAATCCTACTTAGCGTAGACAAACTCAGACTAACGAACACTTATACCTTACATAATTATGAATACGCCTATATCCTTTACCGATAAACTACTATGGTGGATACCCTCTTTAAAAACACAGATGCATACTTTCTTTCATGAAACTTCCCTTAAGGCTCATTCGATTTCATCACAGGACTAGTCAAACCAATTTAACTTCAGATGTATTAGATCCTTAACGTAAAATTACCTATCAATGAAAACCTCAAAACTTATCTAGAACTTACCATAAAGGCGAATAACCAGATTTTTCCATGTATGTATCCCCCAAAACGCCAAAAAAACACTTACAAAATCACGTGTTTACTGTCCCAGCGAACTTCCACAGAAGGTGCCATGGGTTTCTCCCTCACGGGCTTATTTATCTTCATGTCGTGATCTGTCAGTCCAGTCTCCATTTCACCTGAGACATCACCATGAATGTTTTACTTATCATATAATGTCATGGGTCTCTATCACATGGTATTACATATATCTTCATATTGTGATTTGCCAGTCTAGTTAGCATTATAATTATCTTACTAAAGAAATCACAAGGAATATTATACATAGAAGTTACTTACCCATATTTGTTCACATACTTGACTGATGCTTACTCTCTTTTATTAGATAATCCTAGGCAGACTTTCAATTTAACTTTTTTCTCAAACAATACCCTTCTCATGCAGAATCTTTGCATTACTTCCCATACATATTTACCAAATGTCCTAGATATTTTCTTCATATGTATTTTAATTTTAATAGTCCACATGCAAGAGCCAAGATAGAGACTCACCCGATACTTACCAAGATTGCAACTTTCAAAACTCAAACATTCCTTACGAACCAGCAATGACAACTGCTTAAAGAATATGAAACCACCATTAAAACCCACTTACAAGCAAATGACTATCATTTCAATTACAAATGACCTCTATGCAGGGCTCTTATTCACAACTCATTGTTCAAAAGCTTTTTACTATCCTTATTCTTTCAAAAAAATCATAATGCAAAGCTATCAGACTTCCCAAGAGGTGGAACATCCTCTGATTAATTCAAAAACCTAAGTTTCCAACTTAATAAAGGAGAAGAAAACATATAATTTTAAGAAGAAGAACCAAATATTAATATAAAAGAAAAAAAAACCATCCTCAAACAAACACTTCTCACCTCATATTATATCCAGTTCCCCCTTTCTTGGAACTTTACAAATGTTGATTGTATCCAGAATTTGTCCCCATAATTGGCCTACAAAACCCAAAGAAAATATAAATGAGGATCTTGTAAAAATATTACTTGACCATACAACTTAGTTGGCTACTTACCAAATCACATTACAAAACCCAACTAGCATAATGCTTAGGCAATTAGGTGTACTGTGCATATGGCGGTGATGCGGTCGTTGAGAGCACCAAAAATATTCTTTTCCCTGTAAAATAATGAAAAAGAACAGTAAAGGGGAAGTAGGGTCGAATCCTCGTGGATCAGATTATACGAATGCTTGTTTCTCAAATCTGGCGTAATCGTGCTCAAGAAAACTTGCGTGATGTAAAAAAATAAAAAATAATGTAATTAAAGATTTGATTTGGAAAAAATAAAAAAACAGAATCTAAAGTTGACTGAAATTGTGATTATAAAAATAATAAAAATAATAAAGAGAGTTGAAGGAAAAGAAATTCTTATTGGTAGATTTCAGCCTCCAGTTGTCTCATTCCGCCTTGGGTTCGATCCTTGGCTTTTAAATGACCCTTCTCAACTCAAGTAAGCCAGTTATAGTGGAAGAGGACACCTACGACCACCAGCTCCAAAGATTAGACTTACGATTTTTAAGGAACCTGACTCTAGCCAATAATCTATGTTAGATCAATGCTTCTCAATGGCGAATCCCAAGCCATTTCGTCTCTTTGGCTCGCCAACCTCTGACGCGTAAGTTAACGAACCGACTATGCAATCCTTCCAAAATATACAAAGCGGCCGCTTTTGCATATGCTGAAAAGCTTACTTCTTAAGGGCCATGGACGAAAGCGTCAGCCCATAGTGCGGAGAAACGATGAATACTTGGCGAGAAGGCTAAGTACGGATTCTAAGCCTCAAGAACCCTTTTTGGGGAATATTGACAACTTTCGGCTAAATAGGTTTTAGTGGCTCATGATAATGGTGGAAAAAAAATAAATATAAAAATAGAAAAGGAAATTTTATTGAAAGAAAATATGAAGAAACAAAAGCCTAGACTTTCAGGGGGAGAGTGTTTACAGAAAAAGATGAACCCCAAATAAAGTCACTTCACCCCCTATTTATAGTGCTAGAGAGATAGTCTAATTAAACTTAAATTCTAAAAAGATAAATACATTTAATTAAAGATAAATAAAGATAATTAAAATAAAATCCTAAATTTGAATAATCCTAATAATTATCTTAATATTAATTATCCTAATATAAATAAAATGGAGTCTTATAGAATAAAATCTCTTCCTTTTGCGTTTTTAGTCCTTGTGTCTTCCACGCTCGCACTTTTGGCACAATCTTTTTCCTGTGTCGCATTCAGCCCAATGTGTCTCCAAATTCGCACTTTTGTCCCTTTATTTTTCTTTTGCCTCCAAATCAGTCCCTAAAAGATAAAAAGACATAAATAGCTCAAATTAGTAGGATCAAGCTCAGAATAAACACATGATTAATACATAAAAATACGTTATTCTAGGGTATTATCAAATTCCCCCTACTTAGCCCATGCTTGCCCTCAAGTATGGTTCTTATCCACTGTGAAAGTTAGATTCTACCAGAAAAGAAATACCACTCCAAAGTTTTATAAGAGTTAGTTAAAAATGCATATAAAAAATTAAGAGAACCCTAAGCTTGCTTTAGGTAAAATAGAAAAAGTTTTCCAATTAATATAGACAGAAATTAAAATCGATTTGAATTATTTCATGGAAATTAGGTGAATTACTAAACCTACCAAGACACCCTCTTTGTTTCTTCCTTAGTCCTAAACTTTATTTATTTACATATATTTTCTCTTTTTTTTTTCTTTTTTTTCTTTTTCTTTTTTTTTCTTTTTATTTTATTTTATTTATGTATGTGTGTATGTATGTTGAACCTTTTGACGCGAAGAGTGATGACAGCCAAGCACCAAACCCCGGTTACTCAGCCCAACATACTTTTTATTTTTTATTTTTCCTAAGAACATGTCGAACCTTTTGATACGAAGAGTGATGACAATCCAAGCACCAAACCCTGGTTACTCAGCCCAACGCATTCTTAAGAATTAATTCCGGTTAGTGGAGCTTTAACTATCACGTCACACAACCTTTTGACGCGAAGTAGAATGACAACCCAAGTACCCTACCTCGGTTACTCAGTAGTCACGTTCTAAGCTGTACTCATAACCACGGAAAAATTTATTAACAATAAAATTAAAATTTTGAGAACTTCGGGAAAAACAATTTAAGTGTCAAGAACAAGTTTCAATAATCACCTAATAGCCATGAACATTAATTAAGCATGCAATCATTTTAAGTGTTCACTTTAGATTAAACTTGATCAATTTTACAAAAAGCAAGATAGAGTTAACTCCATTAATCACAATTGTTTTTAGCCTAATAAAAATAAAATGGTGGAGATGGCATCAATTATAGGAAAAATCATAACTTCCCTAGAAGGCAAGAATCATGCATGAAATTCAAACAGTGGCAAAGTCATGGTTAAATTCTTGGGCATGAAAAGAGGCAAGATATTCCAAAAAAATAGTAAGCCAGCAACAATAGCAACAACCAAACCAGCAGCAACAACAAAAATTCAGCAGCTAAAACGACAGGAACAACTACCTCCCCCCTACTTAAACCACATAGTCATCGATGTGGAATAAATAAATAAATAAATAGGTAGAAGAAAAGTTTAGAAGAACTCCTCATATAGTTACTGTCGTTCGCGTATTCTGGTAATGAGTTCTTCCTATTATTGCTTCGGTTTACCTAGACAAAAGAAAATTTTTTTATTAATATCTGAAAATAATAAATAATAAAATAATAAGATAAAATAAATAAAATAAAAATAAATAAAATAAAAATTGGGTTGCCTCTCAACAAGCGCTTGTTTAACGTCGTTAGCTCGACGCCTTGAATGGTGGTTCTAACTGAATTTTCTCGACCGTGTGGGCCTGAAAATTCTCGTAAAATGGCTTCAGCTGTTGACCATTGACTGTGAACCACTTTCCTGATTCTTCACTTTCTATTTCAACTGCGCCATGCGTAAATAATTCAGTCACAATAAAAGGTCCTTGCCACCAAGATCGAAGCTTAATAAAAGGTCCTTGCCACCGAGATCGAAGCTTACCTGGGAATAGCTTTAATACGGAGTTATAAAGCAAAACTCTTTGTCCTACCGAGAAATGTTTCTGAACTATATTTTTGTCATGAAACAGCTTTGTTTTGTCTTTATAAATTCGAGCATTCTCGTAGGCATCATTGCGAATTTCCTTCAATTCTTGAATGTCCAATTTCCTTGCCTTCCCCGCGGGCTCTAACTCCATGTTACATTGTCGAATAGCCCAATAAGCTTTATGCTCCAACTCTACTGGTAGATGACACGCTTTGCCAAAAACAAGTCAATATGGGGTCATGCCAATTGGTCCCTTATACACCGTCCGATAGGCCCAAAGCGCGTCATTGAGCCGAAGACTCTAATCCTTACGGTTGGGTCGAACCGTTTTTTCCAAAATTGACTTGATCTCCCTGTTTGAAACCTCTGCTAGGCCATTCGTTTGGGGATGGTAGGCTGTTGCTATACGATGATGAACTCCATATTTTGATAATAGTGCCTCCATGACCTTGTTGCAAAAGCGGGTACCACAATCACTGATCAAAGCTCGAGATGTGCCAAACCTAGAAAAAATAGTTCGTTTTAGAAACTCCACAACAGTTTTAGCATTATCATTGTGAGTAGGCTTTGCTTATATCCACTTAGAAACATAGTCTACTGCAAGAAGTATATATACGTTTCCAAACGAAGAAATAAAGGGACCCATAAAATCAATGCCCTATACATCAAAAATCTCACATACATGAATCAGGGATAGGGGTATTTGATTTTGTTTAGTGATATTACCTGTATGCTGGCATTTATCGCAAGACTTACAAAAGTTAAACGCGTCACGAAAGATTATAGGCCAATATAGCCCACACTCCAATACCTTGTGAGCTGTCCGCTTAGGGCCAAAGTGACCTCCACAAGCTTCTGTATGACAAAAAGTAAGGATAGAGGTTACCTCGGTTTCTAGAACACATCGTCGTATTATCTGATTTGAGCAATGTTTCCACAAGTATGGGTCGTTCCATATGTAATTCCGAGCTTCGTGTCTAAGCTTATTTTTTACGGATCGAGCTAACTCAGTGGGCAACGATCCTGTGGTTAAGAGATTAACTATGTCTGCATATCACGGATAGTGAGCCTCGGTTGAGAATAAGCTTTCGTCAGAGAACTCATCCTTTATGGGAACATCATCAAACGGAGTTTTTATTCTACTCAAGTGGTCGGCCACCAGGTTTTCACACCCCTTTTTGTCACGAATCTCGATGTCAAATTCTTGGAGCAGTAAAATCCACCTAATGAGCCTTGCTTTGCTTCCTTCTTTGCGATCAAGTACCTAAGAGCTGCATGGTCAGAAAAAATAATCACCTTGGATCCTAGTAAATATGATTAAAATTTATCTAAAGCAAACACAATAGCTAAAAATTCTTTTTCTGTGGTTGTGTAGTTGATTTGTGCAGCATCTTGGGTCTTTGAGGCGTAGCAGATGACATGAGGCTCCTTGGCTATCTTTTGTCCCAATACAGCTCCTATGCTGCGTTCGCTTGCATCGCACATAATTTTAAAGGGATAGTTCTAGTCTGGTGCTTGTACTATAGGGGCGGTTACCAACTTTTGCTTAAGTGTATCAAAAGCCTCTTTGCATTTTGGGTTGAACTCAAATTTCTTATCTTTTTGCAACAACTCGCACAATGGTTCAGCTATTTCTGAGAATTTTTTTATAAAACGCCTATAAAATCCTGCATGGCCAAGAAAAGAACGTATCTCTCTAATAGTAGAGGGATATGGCAAAGAATTTATAATGTCAATTTTGGCCTTATCAACCTCAATTCCCTTAGATGTGACTATATGACCTAGAATCAAACCTTTGTCTACCATAAAATGACACTTTTCATAGTTTAAGATAAGATTAAATTCTATGCACATGTTCAAAATTATCGGAAGGTTTTCAAGGCATTCAATAAAACAGTTTTCATACACGGTAAAATCATCCATAAAAACTTCAATAATTTTTTCTACATATTCGGAAAATATACTCATCATGCATCTCTGGAAAGTAGCTGGTGCGTTGTAAAGTCCAAATGACATCCTTCTGTATGCAAATATGCCAAAAGGGCATGTAAAAGTGGTCTTCTCCTGGTCCTCTGGTGCAACAGGGATTTGGAAGAAACCTGAATATCTATCAAGACAACAAGAATAAGTTTTACCAGCTAAACGTTCAAGCATTTGATCTATAAAAGGAAGAGAGAAATGATCTTTTCTAGTATAAGCGTTCAACTTCTCAGAATCGATGCGACACACCCACATTGCTCTGACTCGGACCGGTACTAAGCGCTCAACTTCAGAATCGATGCAGACACGCCAATTGCTCAGACTTCGGACCCGATACTAAGTCACCTCATATTTTTTTTTTGTCACACCGCTTTTTTGGACACGACTTGTACCGGACTTACCCATCTACTGTCAGAAATGGGGAAGATGATGTCAGCATCTAGCAACTTAATTATTTCTTTTTTTACCACATCCATCATATTCGAGTTTAAACGTCTTTGTGCCTCTCTCATTGGTTTCGTGTTCTCCTCTAAGTAAATCTTGTGGGTGCATGTCAAAGGGCTTATCCCTTTCAAGTCAGTAATGGTCCAGCCAATCAACTTCTTATGACTCTTTAGTACCTGGATCAAACTTTCCTCCTCGGGTTTAGAGAGTTTATTTGAAATTATAATGGGTAAGGTATTACCTTTTCCTAAAAATGCATACTTAAGATGCGCGAGAAGTGGTTTCAATAATCTGGAGCCTACACAACAGAAGGTAGAAGTTTAGTTTCTAATGGGGACAATGATGTATTAACAAATTCATAATTATTAGATCTATATTCAGATTTGTCTTCATAAGTTAACTCAAAAGTCTCGTCTACTAATGAGTCAATTATGTCGACACGGTTTACGCTCAAGATTTCGCTTGGATGACTAATGGCATCGTAAACATCAAATTTCACGATCTCTCCAACAAATTCCATCGTAAGGTGCCGCTTCGGACATTGATCCTGGTGCTAGTAGTACTAAGGAAGGGTCGGCCCAACAGGAGGTCCGAAGATCCAGTAGTGTTGTCCTCCTCCATCTTTATCACGTAGAAATCTACAGGGAAAATAAGTTCATTAAATTTTACCAAGATGTCCTCCAAGACTCCTTCGGGATGCACAATAGACTTGTCTGCTAATTGAATAATAACACCTATCTTTGTCAAAAAAACTCGCGTTAAGTGATTCATAAATAGAATAAGGCATTACATTTATAGAGGCCTCTAAATCACACATAGCCTTTTTAATTCCTAAATGGCCAATTTTGCATGGAATAGTGAACATACCCCTATCTTTGCATTTAAACGGCATTTTTCGCTGTAACACTGCGGAAACATTCTCACCAACACTTACCTTTTCATTACCTGTTAGTTTTCGTTTGTTGGTGTAAAGCTCTTTGAGGAACTTGGCATACCGCGGAATCTGTCTGATGGCATCTAACAGTGGTAAATTGATCTTGACATTTCTGAATGTTTCGAGGATCTCCTTGTCTTCCTTACTTTTTCGACACTGATTTAATCGTCCTAGGAATGGAGGTTGGATTTTCGACAGCGGAGGTTTCGCTGGGACCTGTTCATCGTTTTCGGGTTTTTCCTGGGCACTTTCTTGGCCAAGATTTCTGCCAGGAATTGGTTCCAGCACCTTTCCACTTCTCAGCATTACTACATTTACATTTTACCTCGGGTTTGGTTCTGTTTGTGATGGTAGCTTCCCTTGAGAGTTCATCTTCTCAATTGACGTGGTCAATTCTCTTATAGACGCTTCGGTTTCCTGTTGAAAATCAAGCATATTAGCTGCTAATTTATTGACCAAAGTTTCTAGAGAATTACCTGAATCTCGTGGCTGTTGTGGAACTCGGTTCTGGTATGGTTGGTTATATCGTGGGTTGGCCCCATAACTTAAGTTAGGGTGATCCCTCCATCCTGGGTTGTAGGTATTTGTGTAAGGGTTGTATCGCCTTTGTGGTGGCCCAGGAAAATTTCCCACAGCATCTAAATGGGCCATTGTATCATCATTCAAACTGGGACATGCATCAGTTGTATGTTTAGGGGTAGCACATATTCTGCATAACCGGGCTGTCTTTGCTTTTTCTGCAACAAAAGAATTCAAAATATTAGCAATTCTATCAACTTTATCTTCTAAGGTTGGATTACTTAGCTGATGAACCCTTTTAGGGGGTTCAGGATTAGCTCGGAATTGCTGAGAATTTACAGTCATCGTGGAGATCAAGTCTCTTGCTTGTTGTTGAGTTATATTGACCAATGCTCCTCCACTCGCGGCGTTTACCATATTCATTTCCGTGGGTTTTAGGCCTTCATAAAAGTACTGGAGCAAAGACTGTTCTGTTATACTGTGTGTGGGCAACTTGCACACAACTTCTTAAATCGCTCTCAATAGTCGTACAGAGTCTCTGCATCTTTTTGCCTTATGCCCATGATTTCTCTTCTTAACTCAATTTCGTGATGCAAGGAAAACTCATTAAGAAATAAGAGATAGATCAGCCCAAGTTGTAATGGATCCAGGAGGTAAATAAAATAACCATTCCCTAGCTGAATTTGCTAGGGAAAAAGGGAAAGCGCGCAATTTAATTTGATCCTCAGTTACCCCCTGATGTTTCATACTCAAACAAACCATATGGAACTCTTTTAAATGCTTGTGGGGGTTTTCATTTTGTAACCCACGAAAAGTTGGAAGTAGCTGAATCAATCCTGATTTTAGCTCAAAATCAGTATCCATAGTAGGATACGCGATGCATAGTGGCGGTTGTTCCGTCGGCGCTTCGGCCAGTTGCCAAATTGTCTGAGCCATAGGTTGAGGTTCTAAATTAGGGTTTTCGCCCCCTAGTATTAAACACTTCTTCAAGGGAATCGACTTTGACTTTTCACTTTCAAAAGTTTCAGTAGGGTTTTCGTTAACCCTAGACTCTGCTTCGTCGTCGATTCTGATTTTTGGCAGTGGATTGCTTTGAGTTCTAACCACTATTGACAGTTTTTTTCTTAGCTTTGTTTCCTTGCGATTAGCTCTCGCAGTCTTTTCAATCTCCGAATCAAACGCAAGAGTTCTTGGAGCAGATCTAGTCATAAGAAACAAAAAACAAGATTAGTATGTTACCGATCCCCGGTAACGGCGCCAAAATTTGATGCGGTCGTTGAGAGTACCAAAAATATTCTTTTCCCTGTAAAATAATGAAAAAGAACAGTAAAGGGGAAGTAGGGTCGAATTCTTAGGGATTGGATTATACGAATGCTTGTTTCTCAAAATTCTGGGCAGAATCGTGCCCAAGAAAACCTGCGTGACTGAAAAAAAATAAAAAAATAACAGAATTAAAGATTTAATTTGGAAAAAATAAAAAAACAGAATCTAAAGTTGACTGAAATTGTGATTACGAAAATAATAAAAATAATAAAGAGAGTTGAAGGAAAAGAAATTCTTATTGGTAGATTCCAGCCTCCAGTTGCCTTATTCCGCCTTAGGTTCGATCCTCGGCTTTTAAATGACCCTTCTCAACTCAAGTAAGCCAGTTATAGTGGAAGAGGACGACTACGACCACCAGCTCCAAAGATTAGACTTACGATTTTTAGGGAACCTGACTCTAGCCAGTAATCTATGCTAGATCAACGCTTCTCAATGGCAAATCCCACGCCATTTCGTCTCTTTGGCTCGCCAACCTCTGACGCAGTAAGTTAACGAACCGACTATGCAATCCTTCCAAAATATACAAAGCGGCCGCTTTTGCATATGCTGAAAAACTTACTTCTTAAGGGCCATGGATAGAAGCGTCAGCCCGTAGTGCAGAGAAACGATGAATACTTGGCGAGAAGGCTAAGTACGGATTCTAAGCCTCAAGAACCCTTTTTGGGGAATATTGACAACTTTCGGCTAGATAGGTTTTAATGACTCATGATAATGGTGGAAAAAGAAATAAATATAAAAATAGAAAAGGGAATTTTATTGAAAGAAAATATGAAAAACAAAAGCCTAGACTTTCAGGGGGAGAGTGTTTACAGAAAAAGATGAACCCCAAATAGAGTCACTCACCCACTATTTATAGTGCTAGGGAAATAGTCTAATTGAACTTAAATTCTAAAAAGATAAATACATTTAATTAAAGATAAATAAAGATAATTAAAATAAAATCCTAAATTTGAATAATCCTAATAATTATCTTGATATTAATTATCCTAATATAAATAAAATGGAGTCTTATAGAATAAAATCTCTTCTTTTTGCATTTTTAGTCCTTGTGTCTTCCACGCTCACACTTTTGGCACAATCTTTTTCCTGTGTCACATATCAGCCCAATGTGTCTCCAAATTCGCACTTTTGTCCCTTAATTTTGCTTTTTCCTCTAAATCAGTCCCTAAAAGATAAAAAGACATAAATAGCTCAAATTAGTAGGATCAAGCTTAGAATAAACACATGATTAATACATAAAAATACGTAATTCTAGACTTACTCTTTGTTTGTTTTAATCTTTTCTTAAACAGTAAAATAACCAAATATAAACTCTTTAATTACTTCTACGGTGGATACTCTATGCATCAGTCATTAAATCGCCAAAAACTTATAAATTGGCAGATAGATCACTTAAGTTCACCAAAACAGATAACCTTCACCATTATGTGTCTTTCTTTCGAATCCGTTAGATTTGGGACATGACAAGTTTGTTCTATTAGAAGGGTGTAATCATCTAAAAGTTAGTGGCTTGTTGTATCCTAATGGAGGTTCTTGAGATATGGGTATGGTGGAAGGGCTTCTCTCCTCGTACGACGCCAATTAGGTTCTTTGTATGTCGGTTAGTTGGTTTTCTAAGGAGGATCGGGTTATGTGGCATTTTACTCTTAATGATTGTTATTCGATGCGGTCCAAGTATAAAGTGGCTCTTCATTTGTTTACGAATGTAGTTAATTATCATGTTGATGGGACTTAGCAAACATTTTGGAAAAAGTTTTAAGCCCCTTCCCCCCTAAAAAAATTAAAGAGTATCTTTGACATTGCTTAAGAGGGTTAATCCCTTGTAAAAGCAAGCTCTTGTTGCGAGGTATGGATATTGATCTGACATGTGTTAGATGTCATTAAGATGGAGAGGATTTAGAACATGTTTTCTTTTGCTGCCTTATTGTTGTTGTATAGCAAGTAGTGGACATCGTTCCATCTGCTCAATCAATTTTTATTTTATTTATGGGATTTTGGCAGGGCAACATACTGATATCAAGCGGTGGATTTTATGTTTGCTTTGGGGAATTTGGTTTGCTAAAAACACTGCCTTGTGGAATAAAAAAAATTATGATAATGGAGCATGTTGTGCAACATATGGACGAATTTATGCATGGATGGCTTGGTGCGCGGATGGTTCATAAGTCTCAATTGGGGCCTCAAATAGTGGTGGACGACGATGATGAATGTTGGAATAAGCCACTGACCGATAAGGTAAAATGTAAATTTGTTAGTGTTATATTTGTCGCTAATGGTAATACGGGATGGGCTGCGGTGGTGCATAATAATATGGGAGAATTCATCCGATGCATATCGATTTTTATGAAGAGTACTTTGGACTCTTTTATAGTAGTGATCTTGATAGCCAATAAGGCTCTCTCTTGGCTTCGATCTTTACATACGGATGATATTGCTTCGGAGATTGATAGTTAACAACTTTGGCAAGCTCATCCCATGGTAATTGGGATGTTTCGGACTCATAATCATTGATTAGGGGTTGTGACTATATTATTTCTAGCTTTTATTCTCAATCCTTCCGTTGAAATCGTAGAAGCGCTAATAAAATAGCTCATGTGTAACAATCCGTTTTTCAGTGGTATCGGAAAAAATGGCTTCGGGACCAAATTTTCAATAAGAGAGTTCATAGATCCATTAAATTAATATTTATGAGTTAAATATAATATATTAGTGAATCATGATTTGGTAGATTTTTTTAATTGGTCAATTAGTCAAGGTATAAGTGATGTGTACCAAAAGTTAATGGTGTCGAAAAATGAGGTATCGGGACCTCGTTTTCATAAATCAAGCTTGGAAATATTTTTATTAAATATTTATAGAGTGATTGTATAGGTGAATTAAATTGTGGATAGGTAATTTTGTCAAATTAGTGACTAATTAAAGTACAATGGCTAAATTGTAAAAGTGATAAAAATTAATCACTATAAAATCTTAATTAATTGAAGGATCAAATGAGTAATTATACCATTGGTAAATGGTCAAACGATGGTGATAGACAACGATCATCGACCAAAACTGTTAATTAAGGTTAATGTTAATAAATTAATGATTAATTAAACTAATTATAATTAAATAATAAGTTAATAATGTATATAAGTTAAAATTAAAAGAAAACAAACATTCTTTCATATTTTTCTTGTCAAATGCTGAATGTAAGAAGGGATAAAACCCTTGGTCATGTTCAAGTTAAATCCTTCAATTGGTAAGTGATTTTAAACTCATTTTTTTTATAATTTTTATATTTTTGAGATTGTTGCAATTAAGTCCAGCTAACTCGTATCTCTGCTTCTAAAACTGTTAAAGATTTATAAAGATGTCATTGATATATTCTTAAAGCTTTTGTGGCTATTTGGTTAGTTTTGAAGCTTAAATATGTTAATGGACTTGTTTGTAAAGTAAAAGTTGCTAGTTTCAAACTTAGGGACTAAAATATAATAACAAAATTAGCAAAAAAAAATATAATATAGGTTATAATAGACTGTAGAAGAATGGAATTGAGATCTATTTCGAAATTGAAGCTCAAATCTTAATGTTATAGTATTTTTGGTTTTAGGGATTAAATTAAGATAAATGCAAAACTTGGAGAATTGTTGTATAGTTGAAATTGATCTACTATATGACTTAAAATATGCTGTTAAATGATAATTGGAATAGTTAATTGAGTCAAATTATGATTTAGATCAAGAATTACAACAATCGGAGGATGTATACGGAAAAAGAAAAATTGTCAATTAGTCCCTAGTACCTTAACCATTACAGTTTTTTCAAGTAGATTCACACAGTATAATTAAATTCCTTTCATTGATATGTTATATTTAAATATGAAATAGTGATTTTTTGGTGAATATGAGTTGTGGTATAAATTGAGGTTAAATCCCGACGAACTTATAAAAGTCTCGTATATGAAGTTACGGGTTAATGCCCAAAGGTTCAAAGGTCCAGCATGTGTTGCAGACTTTAGAATACATGTGCTCTAAGCCTTGACTAGGATATTTATAGTGTAGGTTTAACCTTAACGGGTAACCAGGCACTAATATTAATTATTCGTGTAGGTTTAACCCTAATAGGTAACTAAACACTATTATTCATTATTCGTATAGGTTTAACCTTAACGGGTAACCAAGCACTATTATTTATTGTTCATGTAGATTTAACCCAAACGAGTAGTCAGGCACTATTTCTTTCACCTGCGTATGAAGTTCTTTTACGAAGTTTCATCAGGTAGAATTAAAAAATGGAAATGAAATTATATGCAATTGGATGTTAGAAAAAGAAATGAATAGTTGATTGAATTATGAACTAATGAGATTATATGTATAGTTTGAGCTCAAAATCTTATGTGTTTAATGATTTGCATTGTGCCTTGATAATGATAATTATTTCAAATAATGAATTACGTATGTGTTAAGTGATTAAGGTAAGTAAATATTTATATTGTATGAGCTTACTAAGTATTTTAAATACTTATTTATATTACTACTTTTCTATAGATTTTGGACGTCTGGAACGTGTTGATCGGATCAATGAGAAGCACACACCTACCGTCTCTCAATTCGGTAGACTTTTGATGTTTTGAACTTGGTTACTTGTGGCATGTACAAAGGATGGCTAAAACTTGTACAAATCTTGAATGTGTTATCATGGTCATGTTTTCATTAAGATTCATTTTGGTAACTTGTTATATGATGTATGGTTAATGCCAAGTTTGGTATTTTGAATGGTATCATGTGTATGAATTAGATTGTAACATGAAATGGCTAAAGACTTTGGTTTGTGTTAAGTAATAAAAGTTTTGAATAATGTTATGTTTATAAACTAGTATGTGTTTATGTTTGGCATTGTTGAGTTTGTGATATGAAATGGTTAAGACATGATTTGTAGTTGAATTGAGTTTAATGTTTTGTTGGTGTCAATGAGGGATATTGATTGTATGTTTAAATGATTATGTGAATTGTTGTTTTAACCTTGAAATGTGTATTTTTTAGAGTAGGTTTGAATGGTATAAAATGGCATTATAGGTTACATGAATGGATGGTATGAAACATACACAAAAATGGTCATTTATGTTGCACATGGTCTACCACAAGGGTAGGTGACACGGTCATGTGTTTTGTTTGTTCAAGTTGGTTTTGGTTTCATACGGCCACAATTAGTTACATGGTCTGGTGACATTGTCATGTGACCCTAGATTACATGGCATCAGTTTGTTACACAGTTTGGGGACATGGTTGTGTGATATGGCACCACATGGCCTCAATCTGTAACATGGTCTGGCCATACGGCCATGTGACCCATGTTTTGTCTTTTTGCCTATCTTTTGTAAAAGTTTCAAAATGCTCTTGATTTAGTTTCGAGTAGGTTTAAGAGCTTTCGTAAGCTCATTTGAGACTCAAATTTGTTTAAAACGCATGTTAACCTTTAGATTCGATTTGTATTTATTTATATATTGATTATTATTGATAAAATGTATATGATTGTTTCTGTTTACTGTTGTAACATCCTGTAGCTCAGGTCCGATGTCTGGACTGAATATAAAGTGTTACATAATGCTTTGTTTTGGACCAATTTATTCCAAGCAAACTACTTTGAGTGTACTATTTGTCCACATTGTTGTTGCTAATCAGAATAATTATGAAAGAAACTAAAATTGAGTGTATTGGGTTCGCCTACTAACTCGAGATTAGGAGCTCTCCTTGTTCTTTTTCTTTAATGAATATTGTCTCTCACGCAATTATATGCTTTTCTGATCATTCATCGCTTGCTAATTTGTATAAATCTATTCATAATCACGTTCTTGTTGAAACCTAAATAAAATCATTGTAAAATTAAAATGATTTTTTATTAGCAAATAATGGTACGTATATTTTTATAGCATAGGAGGTGGTTGAAATTTCTGTGAAATAATAGTAAAACCTCAGGTTTACATAGTATGAAATAATCTATTATTGTCATTCCATTTCAATTGTGAAGTGCCTCATGACTGAATTTTCATTTTAGTGACTTGACATCCTCAAATGTAAAACAAAAATGCTTCAAATCTATAAACGCTGGGAAAATTCTCGTCACGTGTCTTGCCAATCTTTTTTTACTGTGATGCTGATGGCTTACCCTCCATTAAGTCTCCTTTTTAATTATTCATACAAATTTGTCGGAATGTTGGATGCTACAAATTCTATCCAACATTTCTCCCATTAATCCTTCTAATCCTATTTTTTTATTTTATCATTTTAATTAATTACTTGACTCTTTTCCTTGAAAAAATCACTTCATTTATCCACATCCTCAACAGATGGAATACTGTCTTTCGAAATGATTCATTTGTGGGCATTGGAGTACTGCTGAGGGATGCTGATGCAAAATGATTAGGTAGATTTTCATTGCTACTAGGTAAGGATTAGACCTACTCACGGGTCGGGCTATCCGGCCCGGCCCAAAAGCCCGCCCGAAATGTGGGAGGGTTTGAGTAAAAATATAGGCCCAAAAAATGGGCTTGGACAAAAAAATGAAGCCCGTTTAAAAAATAAGCCGGGCCTCAGGTAAAGTATTTTTGGCTCGGGTCCTACCCTACCTGGCCCAAATTCACTAAATGACAAAAAAAATTCTGCTATTTTTTTTGTTTGTTTTTTAATGTTATTTTCTTGTTGTTTTCTCCCTATTTTGCTACCAAATTACTATTAGTTGCTCCTATTTTGTTGTTATTATTTGGATATTGTATAAAATTTATTTTATTATTAATTTTGTTATTATTTTAAAGGCATTTGTTAATTTCATTATTATTTTAGAGGTATTTGCTTGTTAAGTTGCATCTATCTTAATGTTATTTAAGTCTACATATTTTTAAAATTTATTTTTAATTTGTTGGAAAATATTTATTTTGATTTTTTTAGTATTTTTGATGTATTATATATATTTAAAAATTATAAGGGGTGGGCCGGGCCGGGTCCGGATTTTAGTATTTTTATTTCGGTCGGGCTTGGGTAAAATTTTAAGCCCATTTTTTGGGCCCGGCCCGACCCGAGCCAATGAATGGGCCTAAATTTTTAGTTGAACTCAGCCCGAACCCGGCTCGACCCGGCCCATGATCATCTCTAGGATACAATATTTAAAATAGAGGCAAGAGTCATACTAGAGGGTCTAATATTATCATGAGGGAAGAGATATCGTCAATTGGAATTGGAAGTAGAATGTGATAATGTTCTATTAGTAGAGATGATTTTAGCTGGTGGAGTGGAATTACGTCTTATTCATTGTCTGTTAAATTGCAACTGGAATGTTCTTTTTTTGTCACAATCTGAGGTCTTAGAATACAGTAACTGACCATATTGTTAAGTGTACGGCGATAACCTTTACAAGAATTCAATGGTTTGGAACATCTCCGCAATCAGTGCAAGGCTTATTCAAGACAAATTATTTTAACTCTTTAAAGAATTAATGTAATATTTAGTTTTGTGTTTACATAGTTTTATAAAAACGAAAGACAAAACTAAGGAAGGAAAGCTTTCATATTACAAAAATCAACTTGACGTAAAAAAACATTACCCATAAAATTTTGAAATTCCATAACTTGACCCAAGTTTGGAAATTCATTAGTTTGATAAGTATGAATGTGACATTGATTTCATTGGACATAATTGAAAGAATTGAGCACTCTGTATCATTTTCTTTGACTATGTCCATGCCATTATTATAAATTCTAATTAAAATTCACCATTTCATATTATGTCGGCATTTTTTTTCCTGTCCTTTCCTTTTTCTTTGATTTCTTTTCCATTTTAAGTTTGAATCTTTTTCAAACTTTACAATCGCATCTTCAAATCATGACTTTTTTCGTTAGTCTTGCAGTTTTATAGAGATTGGATTAAAAAAAGAAAAAAAAGCTACCACATTAAAATTTTTACTGTTTTTATATGATTAGTTTATAAATTTCGAATTGTTTTTAAAAAAAAAATATCAATGTCATCGAAAATAATTTCTAAAGACATGTAACTGAAGAGAGAGAAAAAGAAAATTTAAGTACAATAATTAATAATTCCAAGTGGGTAAAACTTGAGTAAAAAGTACAAGGTAAAAACTTCAATAAAAATTAAAGCGGAGTGGTTGAAATTTTATAGTTAATTTTAATTTTATACGAGTTATATGTAGGTTATGTTAAGATTTGTGTATGTTTTGATTATTAATCTTACAATAATAATGAGATTATTTAAATTAATTTTAATATAGATCCAAATATATTTATAATGATTGGTTTTATTTATAGACATTCAAATATGTACTAGTAACTTTGAAGAAAAAAAAAAAGTACTTGCACCTTAATATAAGGATGAAGAAGCCTCTTCATGATAACACATAATAAATCAATTTTAATTAAATACACCTATAATTGAGTAATACATAAATCAAACTTAGATAATAAATTTATAGGAATTTTCCAGTGATAAAAGGGAACAATAATTCATTAAAACCTCTCATTAAGGTTGAAACTGGAGTGAAAGTGAATGTGGAAATTTGTACCCAAAAAAGAAAAAGAAGTCGTAATGAATCCTTGATTATGATAAGAGGAAACCCATTGTGGTTATGGATATGGTAATTCACGTAAGTTATAGAGGAATTGTGTGCTGGTCCAGTCTGTCTGGCAAAGTTGGTGGGTGGGCTGACACTGCCACGTCACTCACGACAGTACAATTGAGGGATGACATCATCCCTATCCAACCTATTTAACCCCACCATCCACAAAAAATTTACAATGAAAAATTAAAGAAAGGATTGGGTCACATCATGATTTGCTATTTGGGCTGGGCTGCTTCTCTTAGGGTTATATATGTCTGGGGATTCTTTTTACCAAAGAAAATCAGGAGGTGTGTAAACTTAAAAAAGAATACACACATAGGTATATAGTTTTTGTCACTTATGGTAAGTGGCTTCAAGGAAACCTTTCAATTCGTTGTCATTATCATGATTATTGTTATCATCATCCTCATCTAGTTTAGATTTTGGGTATCATTTGATGTGAATTGTCCACCAAACAAAATTTAACATTAATGCTCTACATCTATCAATCATATACTACATAACTATTTTGAAATAATAATAATAATGCAATGGCTCCCACTGAACATCAAACAAGCGTTGGAGATTTTATGTTTCAAAGACATTATCATTTACTTAGGTCAATCAATTGAATTATTTATTTGGGTTTTTGGTAGATTACTTCTTCCATGTTTCTTATTACGTTTCGTTTCTTCTAAAAAGTTAGATAACATACTAGTAGTTTTGTCCAAACATTATTATTACTAGTATCCAACGCATTAAGTGATTGATGACACTTAAGCAATAATAACAAAAACACACAAAACAACAAAGGAAAAGCAATCCCTTTTATCAGACAAGAGAGAATATTGGCATCTGTGTTAAGAGCACAAATATTTCTATTTCGGTTAAATAAGCAAATATCTCTGCTATGCTATCCCAATTCCCATCAGTTTCAGCTCTTCAATGCGCATTTTATTGTCAACATCTCAACAAAATTTGGATGTGATTAACAACCATACAAGCAAGTCTACAATTCTACCTGAGTTTCTATAATAAGATTAGGATTTATGGATCTGAGATGAAAATATACTTCTCTATATCCGCGAATGTCTTTACATCTTTACCCCACAACCTGCTTGATAAAGATAAATGCACCATGTCATCTATATTTTCATCATTGACATATTAGCAACGAATGCTTTTACCAATTGCTTCAACTCAATGTGCATATAGGAAGAAAGTAAGTACAATAGTCGTCAGTTTCAAATATGAAGCACTTTGGTGGACAAGAAAGTTTGTTGTGTTGCATCTTGATAGCAATCTCAAACAACATCAAGCCTAAACACACTGAAAGAAAGTGAACTTACCAGCAGTCTATCCCGACAGCATTGGCTCCGACTTTATCTGCCTTTAGATCATCCCCCACATGTACCACCTTGTCAGCCTCCACATCAATTTGATCTACAACAATTCCAAATATCTTTTGATAGCTTCTTTGACAAGGGATATATCATCATTCTTTTTGGCTTTGGATTATTGCGAGAAAAAGTAAATTTATTTTTCCATATCTTTGAAGTTACTGGACAAAGTACCATGTGTACATTAAAATAGTGATGGAGTGTGGTGGGCTCAAAAATAAATCATGTTATGCCATTGGAAAAGGAAAAGGAGAAGAGTTTGCTATAGGATATGTTGTGCAAATTGAAGCACCACATCATGATTTATGTGTTTGTATGTGAAGAAATATCATACTTAATCATGCAATTATAAGCAAAAATAGCAATCAACTTGACCAATTAAATTTTAAAAATTCCCAATGGTTAGCACAATATGGAGAAACATGGAATTAATCATAAACTATCCTATATGGTAATTACTTCAAATGCTCCAATGTTGTAGATCTCTTTCTCATGAAAATGTAGAAAACAGTGAATGCATCCATAATTCCACATCACATAGAACATGCAAATACATTGACAGTAACACTTGTCATTCTCAAGTTTCTAAACAAAGATGATATGTTAAACAAATTGATAACCAAGCTAGTTACAGAGATGGAAAATTTAGCAAAGCCGGGCATGGAAGTAAATCTATTATCTTTATGATTACTATTAAATGTATTATTTACCAATGAATAAGATATACTTTGGTGCTTAATACAAACCTAAAGCAGCTTTAAATATCCTTGCATCTGGTTTTTCATAACCAACCTCTGAAGATATAATTACAGCATCAAACCTGAAAATAAACTAAAAAAAGGGTTACAAATCAAAAGTAAAGAAGATTATATGGAAGATTTGAATGGCTGAAGCCTATGCCCTTTTTTCCTTTCAGGCATCTAACACAGAAGTAGAAGTGGAAAACAAGATGAGGTATGGAAGGGAAGTTTAAATCATCTTTTCCTTTGCATGAGCCATCAAAGGCAAAGCATAGAGGAACTAAACTAGATAAACAACGAGTCCACGTCAAGTATAACAAAAGATGTATCCCAACAAGTTTTAAGAGTAAAAAGATATGATCACCACTAATTAAGGGGGAAAACAGAAGTAGAAAGTTCAGTTTTTTTCTGATTAAAGTAGCAAACATTTGTAAGCAACCTAATGAATAATTGATACATTAAAATGCGTGGCTCGGCATTAGGAAACGCCAAGACAACAGCATCAACACAGCACTTGATACTTACAGATCTATGACATTGAGTTCCTTCAATACCTTCCTCAATCGGGTGTCAAAATTGGACACAACAGCCACTTTAACTGTACCATCACTCACCATGTGAGAAATAAAATGGTGGGTGGAAAAGCTATTGTGATCAATCCGTATTACCATTATTAATTGTGAAAGAAAAAGAAGAGGAATACTTGATGAATATGACCTCCAGCATTTTTGAGAAGCCATATTGTTTCAGACGCTCCATCTGGAAGACGCCATGCATAACCATTTCCATAATGCTGAAAGAGGCAGTAAACCAGACTTCAGCTTTAACATAAAATGAACTGCTGGTCTAATTACGTGCATTTGAGAGAGTCACTAATTATAGCAGCCACTTAAGTTCTTGAAACTCTATTCATAAGTACAGTAGTACTTCAGGAACTTAAAAGTGGAAAAGGAAAAGTATGTCCCAAACCATCACCTCATAAACTTCCTCAAAATAATCGTCATTGGAACAACCAGTGGCTTCAGAGACAACAAGTTTCCAAAATGGCTTTCCATCCCCCTATCAATGATACAACACAAGAGGAAAGATACATCACAACTATTTAAAGACAATAGTTCACTAAATTAAATATAATGTAACAGAGCATGGACTGTGAAAGTAGTATTGGGAACAAACATGACAGATTCATTCTATGGGGATACCTCCACTTACACCTGTATACTTCATAATTTTTTTATGATTGATATTTTGAATTTGTCTATAATTGTACTTGTTATGCATCTAAAATTTCGAATCAATCCTATATCTCTATCATATCAATCTAAACTTGACATGCATGATCTCCATCAATCGGACTATAATGAGTGAATTGTTAAAATATTAATAGTAGGAAATGTTATGGAAGTGTGAATTAATTTTACATCGGTGGGCATGTGGGATCCCTCCCATATTATAATGCCACATCCAGTCCCCAGTATTCGGTTGAGAAAACAATATTCATATCACAATAAAAGAGAGCAACAAAGGAAACCACGAACCTCGTAACGGAGCTTATCAGGCCAGGGAGCAGCAAAAGCCCTTTTAAATCCTTTCTTTATTTCAGCTGAATTCAATTTCAGACCTAAAAGAGAGGGGAGGGGATTGTCAAATTGAATAAAACTGAACACTAGGAAACCAAATTTCAAGCGTTAAATCAAGAAATAATGCAAAACCCACAATGGTAAGTCTCTAAAATTCAACAATAAAATATGGGTAGATGAAAAGTGACCGTGTTTAGCTCCAATAGAAGCGTAAGTCTCTTCTACAGGCTTGGATAATTGCAAGAGAGTGCCTGCCGCGTCCAACAGCAGTCCATCGTAAGCTCTTTTAACCGAATTTCTAACTGCAAATGGTCCCAAATTAAGGAATTCAAAGTGAACAAACAAAGCAAAAGGAAAGAGTACTTTTTTTTTTGAAGTAGAAAAGGAAAGAGAGAAAAATAATAACCAGAGTGAATGGAGATGGAAGAACGGCGAAGGGCATAAAGTGATGTGAAAAGAGCCTTGCTATGCCAACATTTCGTGAAGCAAGATTCCATTTTTCTGAATCAGATTGCTCTGGCTCTGTGTTCCCTTCTACTTGGGCGATCAATTCTAGCACAGGCCTCCAACTGTTTCCTTTAGCACCGTATTTTCTTCTATTCCTTTTATTTTGTTTTTCCTTTTAATCTACTTAGTTTTTTTTTTAATTATTTGAATTTTATAAAATTGTACATTGAAGGTGGCTGTATTAATTTTTATAGTTGATTAAATGAAAATTTATAATTAAATTATAAAAATATTATTTTAAATTCTAAATAAATAAATAAATTTAATTTTATATTTAATTTTATTACTTCTAAAGTAAATTAATATGACGTCAAATTTATTTTTAAATATTAATTAATTTAAGTTTAAATAAAATAATAAAATTACTTGTTTTAGTATAACTTTATTATTTTTAAAAGTTTAAAAGTATTTATATCATTCACTTTTAATTGATAAAATGAAGTCCACACTTCTATATACAAATGATATATTGTAAGTTTTAAAATTTTATTGTAACAAATTTTATCACAAATTTAAAACTTTAAGAGTTAATGATTTAATTATTATTATTTTTTTGGAAAGATTTAAGTTTACACTTTCCACTTATACAGAGAGAGAAAGATGAGATATAAAATTAAATATTTGTGTAGAAATATTTATGGATTGATATGAATCGAGTTATATTTGAGTCGAATATAAATATGATATTAACATATTTTATGCTTACTTTAATTTCATTAACCTGAAAAATGAGCTTAAGATGTTGCTTACTCACTTATATTTAAAAATATTTAATCAAACCCATTTAAATATGACTATATTATTTTTAATTTCAAATTTAATAATTATATATTTTTCATTTATTAAAATTTCATATATAAACAACATTTCTTTTAAGTTTACATTATGTTATAAATTACATAAAGATATAAAAATAACATGATACAATATATTATAAAATTAGAAAACAAACCAAGTTAATCTTATCTTAAACACTTTAAATGCTCAAGCTCTATGTTCAACTCATATTTTAAACTAGCTTATATATTTTTACTTAAGCCCATCTTCCGAGTCTAAATCCAAATTCTTTCAAATTTCAAGTGAACTTTTAGACTTTAATAAATAACCCAACCCTTAAGAAATCAAAAAGCAAGAAAATAGGAAAAACAAAAGAAAGAACCAAATGACTAGCCTGCACAGGCACGGCACACAATAATGAAGTCTGATATGCTGAGAAATATAATTCAAGGGACAATACTTTTGGGTGCTTCTCGAAACAATAACCAAAAGCTATCAACAGAAGCCATACTTTTCAATATAATATATGAAATTGAAATAACATTAGGGGATATTACAAAGTGTTTGTTATGAGAAAAGCTTTGGTAGGAAGTTGGGTTGGAACTACAGAAAAAGAAGACAAAATGGCAGATAACCCCGATGTATTTCCTGCAAAGTGACACTGTCTGCTTCCATCTCCAAATCATTCAGACAACCCATGGTTATGACTACCTTCTATAAACTTAAGCATCATTCCACCTGGCATGTAGGAATTGAATAGGTTTTTATGGATGAAGAGCTCCATTTCTTCAGCAGAACTCTACTCTGCCAACTGTAATTTAAGCACTTGTAGAAATCCCAAGAAACTGGTTTGCTTCTAATTCCTGTCAAGCTTGAAAAATCCATGAAAAAAAGAGTCCCGGAAGAAAAAAAATCGTGGTTTTACTTCATAGAGAACCCAGTGTTTCACTTTCGCTGTGGATATCAATGCAAAGACTGCATTTATGCTCCCAGAAAACTAGCATAATCTGTAAACGGAAATTTGAGAACTTCCTGATTATTGCTTTATTAATAATGGTTTCTATGGCTATGGAAACATGTTCTCTCAAATGTCCTTTTGAGTTTGTCATTTAATTTTTATCATACAATTAGTCTCCTACCAGCAACAAGCTGGTATGAGCTTTGATTATACTTTAAACAAAGTTACTCTAATGTCAAATTGATGCCTAAGCAAATGATATCCAATTGCAGTTAAATTTTAGAGATTTTCACTAAACAAACTACATTGAACATGTCTTACTGTGGCAGCATAGTAAATTAGCTTTTCACCTACAGGTTTTGAAGTCAAAATTGAAGACCACACAATCAACTTTAAACAACGATCATAATTAGTTTCACGCACCTAATTTTCTTGACTAGTAGATATACTCAAAGTAAAAGGATCAAGGACAAAAATAGACTCAAATTGACCTTTATTCACTATTGACCTTACTCATAAAAGCTATTTTGCTTGGTAGATGAATGACAACATTGAGGCATAAATTAGTCCAAGTGGAAGACGCCATCACTAGCTACAATTGGACAACAGTTCCTAAACGCTGCTAAGACAGAACTATTAACTTCTAAGCTTCGAGCTGATACCTAGCTTCTATGTTATCAGAATGCTTTCAGGTAAAATTGTACAAGGAATATTAGCCATATGTCATTATACCTGACTGGTCACGGAGGTGGAGGAGATGACAACAACCGATGCCTGAATAATTTTGCCAGTGCTCTGCGCTCACAGTCCTGCATAGAGTTAATATATGCAAATATAAATCCTTAACATAGTAACCTTCATTGTGATTAATGACTTAAATGTGTTATTCATGCATATCAGGGATCCATGTCATGTACAGCACAAGAAGTATACATATTTTCTCTTATCTGATTATTCTAGCTCAGCATATATATAGTTCGAACAATGTCAGGGAAAATAAGTTGCTTGAATTCTCTAGGAGCAATTGGTCTTAATTTTTTAGCCCTACTCTGACAGCTGGAAGTCCTACATGCATAAGGGTTTCAAAGGCACAATGCTAAGTTGCATGCCATTGATTCAGAAATCATCACGATCCAGCAAAGCGAGCTACTTTCAATAAAGATTTCACAGGAACCAGAATACAATTGTTAGTTAGACATACCAAATCTCAAAGCAAACAAGACTATCAAGGCACCTGCCTAATAATGTTTTATAGTGATAATATCTGAAAAGCAATTAGATTCAGTGGCGATGAGCAGTCATCAATAAGAAGCTTATTTAACAAATCCCAGGTGTCACATAAACCATTTTATTAAACAAGAGTTTGCTAACACATATTGTTCGCCTCAAACATAATATTTTGCTAAGCTTTGAAAAGGAAATACAGTCAAATTCTATGTAGAAACTGTATTTTAGCAACAGCAGGCCCCTACAACAAACAATGCGGTGACAATATACAACAACATACCATATGCAATTGTAAAATCACCTTAAACATATTTAGATGGAATGGTTTATCTGGATTCATTCTCGTCAACTTCAAATAAGTATATGCAAAGCTTAGTTGGTCACGTGAGGTAAATCGATCAACTTCATTGAACCACAAGCACGAAAATAAATTTGACATTGGCGTATGAGCTCGGATGATAAAGGAACCTTCAGGTACATCTGGAGGGTACATTGAGCACAAATCAGTTCCTGGCATGCAAGAGAGCTAAGATAAAAATAAGAAGGTTGATGTTCAAACATAAAAAAGGCTCCAAGATACGCACAACTTGGAAGAGAAATCTTTGGGTCTGAAGGGTTAAACTTTCTGAGGCCGTCAGATTGGTAAAACATAAACTGCTCATCAATGGCTGTATGGTTGTACTTATTCAGACGCTTATTTTGTAGTACCTCTTCCCAAACACAGTGGCGATCATAATGGTTTGAAATGGCATACTCTGCTCTCATTCTCCACAAAAAGAATTCAATGATAAGCATTGGGTCAGTATTAAGTCGCATCTTACTGTCAAGCCATATTGAATACCTGAAAATAAACATTAAAATATAGTATTTAATTGAAGATCATGCGCAAGACTCAGCAGGATAAGCATGAGGCTTAAAAACTATAGACATAATCTCACCTAGAAGAAGGGAAAAGACGATGTGATAAAAACTTTGGCACCTTTCCAGTTTTCCGCATGTCCAAGTACGGTAAATTCCTCACAACAACAATTTTCCATAGACCAACATATCCTTTCTCATCAGGAGTATGTCCTTCTGAAGACAGTTTTGACAGCGTTTGCTCATCCACGAACATAACAAAACACACATTTTTCTTGGAAAATTCACTAATCTGAAAAAATAAAAAATAAAAATATATGGGGCATCACAGACAGAATAGAAAGTTTTGCAGATCATCCTAAAACTAAAACAACACTATATACCAATCACCTTGTTCGTTCTGCTATATTAACTTTTAAACAGTAATTAAAAACCACAGGAACTAAACCCAGCTAAACATATCTGCCCAAAAATAGTTGTTGGCAGTGGAGATTAGGATATCATCAGAGAGATTTGCAACTTATGAAAAAGAAAAAGAGACAAGACAAATATCAAACTAGAAAGTCAATCATCTACATTTCATACATCAGATTGAAGTCTCCCAACTATTAATGTTTCAAAAAAATTGGTTTGTATCTCCATCCCTTTAAAGTCTTTAGATACATTTAACTTTAACTTTACGAATGATAATACTTGGATTAACTCCCTCATATCCTGTCTTAAAACATTCAAGTTTGTATCTATTCTTCTCTCTTCGGTTGAGATAAGTTGTGTAGAAGATATATTCTTTAGAAAAGGTTAGGCTTCTTATTCAACAGCTAAATGTATCGCAAATGCATAAAATAAGCATAAATTCAAGGAAGAAAACAAGACATTTGAACTAAAGATGCTGATTCTCTCTGTCTTCTAGACATGAATACATGCATTATACAAGGCAAACAATGAGATTTGATAAGGAATGCTCATGTACCAATCTGCTAGTTGGTCTTCTCAGAAAGTCAGAGCTTCCAAAAATGCAAGAAGACACTGCAACTCGACAAGTATTCATGTATGCCTTATCATTTTCACTCAATTCAAATCCAGGGCTTGATAATCTTGACATGCCCTTCACAAAACCACAGTGAATAGTTTGATTCCTTGCTAAGAATGATTTTTCTCTTTCATTAAGAGTTTGATACCCTCCAAATCTACTCTGAGGTGAGTTGGCATGTGGATTCACCTCCCTCTCCACATACCCTAGTGAAAACTGTGTGAAATTCATATAATTCTTGGGCTCTAAAATATTATCAACTGCTGCTGCAAGCCCAACTTCGCATGGAAAATCTGAAAACAAAAATGTTTAGCATTATTTATGAGAAATAATTTGCATAAAAAAGTTAAGTTTTGACTTGTAAGGATTTAGATCTTCAGCGAAGAAGAAAAAGAACTTAAGCATATCGGTAAAATAAATCAAGTGACAATTTCGTTAACATAAGATCTAGATAGTGCATTCCTAAAGCAATAAGAATTGGGAAAAAAAAATAAGTTGTGTACTTGTGTTTAATTAGGAGGTTGCTATTCATGCAATAGAATAGTTCACAATTCATGCCATGAACAAGAAAACAAATGGTAACATAACATTCTAGTATACTAAATGCAAAATGCAGTGTTGACACTAATATTGTGCTAGAAGACATGGCAGTAATCATTTATGTGGATTTTGTCCCAGCATTGCTCGCAAGGAACATGTAGAGGAATTGAAACTGTTTGGGAAAGAATCATGTATAGCTGTAAATTGTATACTTAGCAAGGTGTCAAATCTGTCAGTAGTCAGTAATTATTATTTTCCTAAGAATTAGTGATATTTTTTCATAATTTATGTAGGCTGTAACTTTCTAAAAGTTTTACTCAATGAATTGAATCAATTATTCCCCAACATTCAGTCTTTTAAAGTGAACACAATGTAACACCTTTAACATAAGCAAACGGCAAACGATCAGTAACTCAGAACAGAAGAGCTAAAAACGAATAAAGCACAACAATCAGCCATTTTTCAACGTGATGAAATCTATAAAAATTCACTGCCAAAAACTAACATGGATTTGCAAACATCTTCCACCGCTCATCAAACAGTTAGAATTTTTTTTTTTTCTGAAATGATCTTAACAACAAACAGAAGCATAGAAATCCAAGGAAAGAAAGAAAATCTCTTACGCTGCTTACGACGCTTGCTTTTGGGCGGCGTCAGGGGGGCATCGTAGCTGGAAACTTGTTCGAGTACTTCTCCTGATAAGGGAAGATGTTTTTCTTCCTCATTACCTGAACTTATATAAACACAATTAGATTAATTATCCAATAAAAGAAAAAAGTAGGATTAGGAAGAAATAAATGAGCGAAAAGGAGAGCTGCGAATCTGACCGTTGGATAGTAATTTAAGGACAAATGTAGCAAAAACGCAGAAGAAGAGTACAGCGAGAAGAAGCAGTAGCCAACGGAAGAATCTAGGTTTAAGAAAATTACGAGGAAACCTCCTTCCTCGACGAGCTACGCGAGAACCCTGCTCGTTTCGAGCCACCCCCGAGTTCAAAATCGCACCAATTAAGCCGCCTCGTCTCTCTTGTAACCATTCTCCATTGTATTTAAACAAAGCCATCGCAAAGAAAGCTTTGAAGAAATTGTCGCTAATGATAACAAGCTCCTCATCATCATCTCATCTTCTACAAATTAAAAAAATATAATAATAACCATCAGATCTGTCATCTATGCATCCCCTCTGTTTCAAACAACCGAAATTTTAAATTTTCAGATTCGATGTTAAATTTTAAAGCGGGAATCAAAATTGAAGAAGGACCTTGAAGAATAGGAACATATAATTTCACGAGCGTTAAATTAGGATTTGCTTAAGGTTAACGTGAGATTTTTTTTTACCGACGGTGTGTCTGGCTTTAGCGGGGTTCCTATTTAAACGCCAAGTTCGTTTGCTGTGGACCGGATCAGACCAGACCGGACGTGTATTTTTTCCTTTTTATAGTTCACCTAGGTTTTTTTTTTTTATCTCAAACATAAATTTAATATATATTTTATTTTTCATGTTGTTTTACGATTTATGCCCGAGAGTATAGTTGTCCTATTAATAATATACCTTTAAAGTTTGAATATATATTCTTTTTTAATAATACAATATGATATATTATTGCGCCAACACATTAGTACTTAAATATTATTTTTTTATTTTGGTCCAAAGAAATTTTTTTCAATTTAGGTTATGTTTGGAAAACTGAAAAATATAAATGTTAAAAAATAAGTACAAAAAATCAATGGTTGAATTTAAGTTATAAAATATATTAATTAAAATTAAATATTGAATATACTTAGATTGTTTGATAAAAGATAATATAGTTTTAAATGAAATAAATTGTATTATTCTCTATTGAGTGATACATAGATAGATCTACTTACCATTTCTAATACTATTTTGTAGAAAAACTTCTATCTAGTAGTCTCATTATATGTTACCAAATACAATTAAAAAAACAAATTGTTGAAAATATTAATTTTCAATTGATTAAATTTTTTAATACTTTATTAAACTGTGTCTTAATATTTTTTATTGAGATAATAATAAATTTAATTCTTAATATTTATATCTTTTATTAATTTAATCTTAATCTAATAAATTTGATAATTTAACCATCCACATTTATTTTTTAAAAGAATTGACTCTTGTTTCTTTTATATTTCACTTTTTTTAACGTTTCTTTTTTTTTTCTCTTTTGCCCTTTATTTCCATGTGGCTAAATGAGGGAAATATGCTGGAAAAAAAAATAATTGGTAAAATAGGACATTTTTAAAATAATAGGAAAACAAATCGATTTTGGAGAGAGTGAGTGAAAACGCGTCCACCTAAACGTGCTTTCTGCATAATTGGCAAGAAAGTACGCCTAGTTAGATGCATTTTCCTTTCTCTCTCCTTAGTCGATTTTTTTCTTTATGATTTTTTAGGGTTTTAAGTTCAGGGTTTAAGATTTAGAGTTTTTAAGGTTTGATTAGTTTTAAGGTTAGGGGTTTCTAGTTTTTTACTGTTTTGGGATTTAAGGTAGATATTGTGAAAACTTAAGATAGATTTAAGTTGTCAAGCATGGATAACGCTTGAAGACACACACATTTCATATGCCATGTTGGGATGAGACCATTACCTTAAAAGTTTATCCTATGGAAGTCGGGTTTCGAAGTAATGGTGCTTTATACAGTCACAGGATGAAGTTTATGTAAAGGTCCCAGTCGACGGCCACTATGCGGTCACAGGTTGGAGTATAATTGGGGGGGGCCAGTTGAAGGTCGTTATGCGGTCACAAGTTCAAACTTTTTTTATACCCAGACATGGTGGCTTATAAACACTATACATAAGATTGAGGCCATAATCATAGGGAAAAATGAATGGGTTTTTCGGTTTAATCAATGTAATTTTTTTTCTCTATCTCCACCGAAGGCAATATTTTTAACCTTCATTCCTATATAAAGCTCGAGACCAAGTTGGATGCAAGAAGACTCTTAGGGGGAAAGCAGATGTTTTGGCAGAGTAGAGGTAAAACTTGAGTCAACGCGGTTGCGGTTGTAGTTATTAATGAGTTGTTTAATAACAACAACCATTGTTACTGTTGGAAAATATGGACATCATATATACAATAAGGGTAATTACATATTATTTACTACTATGATAGGTGCGCCCAAATTAAAAGTGATCTAATTTGGTTAAAGTTTTATTTGGCTTTAATTATTAAATAAAGTACGGGTCAAATATGTGTAGATACTCTAGTAATTGAGTTCTAATCAAATTTTAATTAATGATGGGCTAATTAGGAATTAGAAGTAATATGCCAAGGTTATAAATATTAGGCTTATGGTCCCCAAATTATACAACAAGATATCTTTTCTAATATCCACATCAGTGAGGAAAGAGAGAGCAAATATTTTTTAAATTTCTTGTGTGCTAATTTAGAAGATCAAATCCCCAAGATCTGGAAAAATTTCAAGGAATTCATGGATTCAGGTATGTTTTCGCATCTAGTTTTATTATTGATTTTGATGATTTGACATGATAGATCCTGGTTTATTAAGTTTTATTTTTAGATTTATTTTATAAATCTAGCAAGTGGTATCAGAACTTTATCATGTTGAATCATTGAGAATGAATTGATTCTTTTGGATTAATTTGTTTTTCTTTTTTAATTTTATGGATTTGATATTTTAATTATATATTATGTTGAATCTTTGATATTCCTAATAAATTTTTGGGCTTTGATTCTTTAAATAAAATTTTAGGGTTTTATAAATATAATCTAGTTTAATATTTACATATAATATTCGAAAGATGAAGGTTTATTTATTTATTTATAATCAATTGATAAAATTGATTTGTGAGTTTCTTTCTCTTCTTTTCACACAATTATTTGACAAATTTTGGTTAAAGTCGTTATTAAATTAAAGTTACGTGACTTACAACTTTTTGCAATTGAATAATTCCAATTGGGTTGTATAATTGGTTTTGAAAGTTAATTCATTTCATAATCGAATAAACAAATATTGGTAAGATTTTTTTCGCACTATTTGTTTAAAATTTTTGTTTATGGTTGAATATATACGGAATTATCATCTTTTGTCTTTATTCATGATGAATTATATTCATCATTGAATTCAATTTATATATCTGAACGATTACTTTTGATTTTGTTATAATTATTTTATATAAGTTTTAGTCATCATGGAATCCTACTAAAATTAAAATATTTGGGTTTCTTTTTAAATATGGTGGTTATGAATTTTCATAAGTAGTTGTGCATATAAAAGCTTTTATACAATTTGAGATTTTTTTATATTTAGTGGTTATGAATTTTTTTAAGTATTTGTGCCTATAAAGAAGTTTTATGATAATGTCTTTAGTCATGAATATAAATTTGAGTTTACATGAAATATTTAAGGCAAGCCAAGATCATTTTTATATTATAATTGTGTGTATATATTATGTGTATATATATAATATGCATATCAATGATTTTGAGGATTAATGCATGATTATAGTGTAATGACCCAAAATCCATGGGCACCGGAAAAGTACATTATCAGGCCTCCATCTTAGTGAAAAGAGTTCGTAAATAATTATTAGGAATAATTATGAGTCTAGTTATATGTCTAATTAGGTTTTATTTAGGTGAAACTAGTTTAACTTAGAGTAATTAGTAAAAGGACAAGATTGAATAAAGGTTAAAAGTTTAATTCTAAAACAATAGAAAGAAAAGGGATTAAAATGGCAATTAAGCCATTTGTAATAATTGAGGCGGCAAAATGGATAGAAAAATCTAATATTTTTCTTAGATTGTATTAATTATTATTATTATTATTTGATTTAAAATTTTGTTATTAGATTATAAATAAATTAAAATTTGTGCCAAATGTATGATGATAAAAGTGTACATGTGTGATATGTGTATTTATACACATGTAAAAAATAAAATAAAAATATATATTTTATATTTTCTTAAATAATAAGTAAAATATATTTATATATATTAATAATTATTAAATTGATATTATATTATGAAATAAGACAAGTGTATAATTATTATTGGTACATGTGTAAAATATATATATAATTTCTTATATAATAAGTAAATGATAATAGTTAAATTATAATATTTTTATAATAAACAAATTGAATAATGACAATTGTAATAAAAATATTGGTACAATTGTTATAAAAATAATTTGTTTACTTAATATTAAAGTAATATAAAATAATTAAAAGAAATAAGTAAATAGAATAAAAAGAAAGTAAAAGAAAGAAGAACAGAAAAGAAGCAGAGAACAAAACTAAAACAGGGGAAGAAAAAAAAAGGGAAAAATTAGGATTTTAAAGCTTCAAGTTTAATTGCTAATAAGGAAAACGAGGCATCGACATCCAAAGGAAAAGAAAAGATCGTTGAGGAATAAACGCGTATTTCAGGTTTGTATTACTATAACTCAAACTATTTATTAAATTTTATATTGAATTTGTAATCATGGGACATCTAAGATAAGGTAAGTAATAATATTTGAAATTAAGTAAGAATATGTGTGGATATTGAATTATATGTGAATTGAGATAATAGATGATTTGAATTGATTGAATTTTTGAAATTGTTGTGGAAATGAATTTGAAATTGGAAAAGTAAAATAATACCCTATTAACTTGTCGGACTAGATTGGATACAAATGGTATGCCATAGGATTGTGATGTGATGAGGAGATTTGTAGCTCAGCTGAAAAGATGAAACCGAAGCATATAATAACAAAATCATCTTTTCAGCCGAGCTACAAATCTCCTCATCACATCACAATCCTATGGCATGCCATTTGTATCCAATCTAATCCGACAAGTTAATAGGGTTAATGCCTTATTGGTGTGTTTGGGAGGATATGATATACCGGAGTGTTTGGGAGGCTATATTGTACTGGTGTGTTATGGAGGATTTATATTATTCCGGGTTGTTTGGGTTGGATATTCTGGTGTGTTTGGGTGGAATCTGTGTATCTGTCAGAGTTCGAGCCTTGTTAATAGTGTAAATAATTGAAATGAAAATTTGAAAATGAGATTGATTGATTTGGCACTACTGAAAAGTACGAGAAAGAATGTATGAATTAAATTATGAATTGAATTAGTATGTGAAAAAAAATGAAATATGAATTTAAGATTTATGAAGTGATATATAATTATATATAATTAGTTTAAATGATTTATAAAGCTTATGGTTGATATTGTAATTTATTAATGTTAAATAGTTTGGTTTATAGTAATACCACTTGAGTATGAAATACTCAAAGACTGTTGTTTCTGCGCAGTCATTAGAGTTCAAGATCCACTTCAAAGATCCGAAAGATCCCAACTACAACAAGAAAATTTTGGTGATGTGTTTCTTCTTTTTGTTTAAGTGGCATGTACTAGGTGGTTGTACATGAATTATATTTTATATATATATATATATATATATATATATATATAGGTTAAATGATCTTGTTGTAATTAGATAGTTATGAAATTTTGGATGATAAGTAAGTTTAAAGTTATAAATTAGTAAATTTGGTATTAAATTTTGAAATGAAATGAAAGATATGAATTAGTTCCTTATATGTTAACACTTTAAAATTTAAGTAATAAATCAATGGATTAAGCATGATCTAGTAGTGTTTAAGATGTAAAATTCTTTGGTTGAAACATTGGTATTGGTTTGTTTTTGGTTTGAATTTGCAGGGGGTTTTAGGTAAAAATTAATAAGCAGAAATACTGTCGAAATTTTTTGTAAAAAAAAATAATTTACGAAAAAAATTTCGGAACACTCGAACAAGTCCCTTTCTATTTTTAATACATGTTTTAGGCTTCGAGAGTCCAATATAGGGACTAAATTATTAAATTATACTTTGAATGTTATATTAATGGTGAATTATTTGTAAGTTGTCTAATATGTCTAGTAATGCCTCGTAACCCTGTTCTGGCGACGATTTGGGGTTAGGGAGTGTTACATATAGTTTGTATGAATAGGTGTTTATAATCATTATTCAATAAGATATATTTTATAGTTTAATTGGTGAAATTAAGTTTTGATAGATATCATTGAAGTTGTTAATTTTTTATTTTGATTATATATTCAATTTTATGGGTGTTTTGGTGCAAATTCATGCCAACTATATACATATTTAAATATTTTGGTTTAGGTTTGGTTTTATAATATTATGTTTTGGCATTTTATGGTTCCAAATATTTGGTTAAATTATGATGATATGGTTTATTGTATGAATTGTGAGATATGCCCAACAAGGGGTAGTACAGGAATATTCACCTGTTGTCCATCGACTACGCCTTTCGGCCGATCTTAGGCCCCGACTCACCCTCCGTAGACGAACCTTGCGGAGGAACCCTTGGGTTTTGGGGCATTGGATTCTCACCAATGTTTGCGTTACTCAAGCCGACATTCTCGCTTCGCTTCGTCTACTCTCGCCACGCTGGTGCTTCCCCTAAGGCGAACGCCCCTACCGATGCATTTTACATCCCAGCTTGGCAGATTGCTTAGCCCCATTCATCTTCGGCGCAAGAGCGCTCGATCAGTGAGCTATTACGCACTCTTTAACTATTATGATTTTGTTTTTTTGAGATTTATTGGCTTAAAAATATTTTTCAAGTATTCATGTGAATATATGTTTAATCATAAATACAACTTTGGATTTACATGGTAAATTCAGGGTAAGTTTTTCTATTTGATTATGAATACATGTATATGCGTGAATTGTTTTGGTGTTTTTATCCATGCCAAAATTATGAATACATGTGCTTGTTAATTATTTGGCTTTGAACCACTACATTATTTCTGTTTGGTTTTGATATATATGGTTTTGGAGCAAAAAAGAAATAGTAAAAAATTAAGGTTTTCGGTTTTTTATTGCATTATTAAGACAACCTTATTTTGGGTTATTTCAGAGCCTATAAAGCAATAAAAAATAGTTTTGACATTTGATTATTGGGGAAATTTTAAATTTGAATATTGGTATATTTATATATATATTAAAATAACTTAATTGAAGTTAAAAGTCACCAAAGTGAATTTTTTGTATAATTTTTTGTTTTAAAATATAAAAGGTTGTGTGCATGTAACTTAAGTTATGTTAATATTGATTGGCCCAAATGGAAGTTAATAATATTACATGTGCAACCATGATAATAAACATGTGACAATTATTCGGTTTTATATGTGAGCAATAAATTGGGCTAAAGGAAGATTTATGGTTCTACACATTCTTATTGTCAGTGTTTGATTATTACACTAATATATCACTTACAAGTTAATATTTTGTCCAAAGATGAGATATTAATGGAATGCCCAATATCTTGAGATGAGGTTTACCTTTATTCAAATTATTTTGGTTTAAATTTGAAGTCTTATATGAAGTTGTTTATGGTTTATGATTTATTCAACTATTGGTATATTTGTCAACATCATTGTAGGTTGTTTTGGGATAAATATATATATATATATATATATATATATATACTATTATCTTTTAATTTGATTGAAAGATGAAATTAAGAGAAATATTTTGAAACAAATAAATTCAGATTTTGGCTTTAGGTTTTAATTAAGGATGTCTAATATTTTAAATAGATTAGTTGAAAAAAAATGCCGCCAAAGTGACATCTTTTGTGTAGATTAGTTTATTTGAAATATCAAGATGATTATATGTTTTTGTAATTCATGCGTTAATTAATTGACCCAAAGATAAGTTAATATTTGGCAGAATTTCAACGACATCTGTGGTGATAAATGTGTAATAATTATAAGGTATTTTATGTTAGTAATAAGTTAGTACAAAGATTAATTAATTATTTGACATAATTTATTATCAATGTTTGATTGCTACAACAAGAGTATCGTTTACTGTTAATATTACTGTCCAAAGACTTGATATTAATGTTGTGTTTGGTATCTTGAGATGGGATTAGCCATTATCCTAAATTTATTTTTTACTTATGAATATTGATATGAGCTTATTTTTATTTATTTTTTGTTCTATATTCAGCTAATTCATCTTCTACTGCCACAATATCTGCTAATATAAATTATATACCCATGCTTAATGGGACTAATTTCAATGAATGGAAAAGGCACTTACTTATAGTGCTTGGCCGTATGAACATAGACCTTACACTAAGGGAAGAACTACTCGCACCTCTTATTGCAGAAAGCACCCTTAATATTAAAAAGGGATTTTGAGAGGTGGGATCGTTCAAATTGCAAGCGTCTAATGATCATAAAACACAGCATTTCAGAAGCCTTTAAGGGCATAGAATCAGAAAAGATTACTCAGGCTAAGGTTTCCTTGACGAAATTGAGAAACGTTTTGCTAAAAACGATAAGGTTGAAATGAAATCACTTCTGACTTCTTTGATGTCTATAAAATTAAGGGTTAAAGAAATTTTGAGCGATTTAAGGGCTATGAGTTTTATGATTCCACAATTAGGAATATTTTTGAGACGAGAATTGCAACATTCTTTTAGGATGTTGAGTTTGGAGGGAGAAATAAGATTAGAGACATTACTTTTAATGAGGAATTGAATTCTAACTCATCTCTTACTATCACTTTTGATGATGTTTAGGTTCTCATACCTATTATTGATTAAGAAGTGAATCTAGAACCTCAATAAGACAATGTTGAACAACTCCTTATTCAAGATGAGGTAATCGTTCTAGAAGAACAGACTCAACAACCTTAAGAATGAATGTCATTGAAAAGGTCCACTAGAGAAATGGTTATAATGGTTTTAGTGGAATATTTTGACATTAAGCTACATCAGATGAATATTAAGTGTAGTAACCCGAAATTCACGAGCACCGGAAAAGTGAGTTATAGGGCCTCCGTCTTAGTGAAATAAGTTCGAAAATAATTATTAAAAATATTTATGAGCCTAGTGGTGTGTCTAATTAGGATCTAATTAGGTGAATTTAGCTTAATTTAGAGTAAGTAATAAAAAGGATTAAATTGAATAAAGGGTAAAAGTTTAATTATAAAGCAATAGAAAATAAAAGGATTAAAATGGCAATTAAGCCATTGACTACAAATGAGGTGACATATTGGTGAAATAAAATCAAAGATTTTTTAGGTTTTATATATTATAATGATTATTATTATGGTTTTATATTAAATTATTATAATTATTAATTAACATTATGGTTTTATATTAGATTATTATTATTAGCATTATTATTAAATAAATTAAATAGAAGACAATTGTATGGTAATAAAATATACATGTGTAAGAATTGTATTGGTACAATTGTAATTTAAATATTTAATTACTTATAATTTAAGTATAAAATTTTTTATAATTATTAATTGTATTAATTAAATCATGAGATTTTTATTTGTAATATAAATAATAACATTTGTAATAATATAAATATGTACACTTGTTATATAATTATTAATTTACTTAATATTAAAGTAAAAGATATTTTAATATATGATATTAATATTATATTATGTTAATAAAATAATAAAGCATAAAAAGAATTAAGGAAACAAAGAAACAAAACAAAAGAAACAGAAACGAAGCAGGGAACAAAACGAAAACAGGGGAAGAAAAAGGGAAAGAAAATAAAAAGGGAAATTGGGATTTTAAAGCTTCAAGTTTAATTGGTAAGCTTAATTAAGTCCTTTTCTCTTAATTTTGATATTTTAGAAGCTTTAAAACAAGTTTTGATGAAATTAAGTTGATAATTCAAGAGTTTATATGTTTCCAAATATGGTTAATAAGCTTTTCACGGGCGGAGACTACCTTGAAGTTCGAAGATGTAAAAAAGGGCTTGTTGGATAAATTATGGAATTAGGGATTTAATTGAATGAATTCCAAGTTAGATTTGATTAAGGGATTAAATTGTAAACTAGGCTATAAGTTTAATGTTGAAGGGACTAAATTGAAAAAATTTCGAAATTAGGGAAATATGCTGGAAATTTTATAGTTAAATATAAGTTTAGACAAAATTTGAATAGAAAAAGAGAGTGAATTGGATTAAGAAAATAATTAAGTTTAGTTAGGATTAAATTGGGAATAAGGTAGGAATTGTTTAGAAATTTAATTATTCATTATAATTAATGCTGTAAATAATAATATAAATTACTATTATTTTCGTAGCCAACAAAGAACCTGAAACGTCAGCATCGAAAGGAAAGGAGAAAGTCATCGAGGACTAAAACGGGAGAATTACGGTGTGTATTACTATAACTCAAATTTTAATTATTATTGATTGCTGGAATTTTAATTGTTATGTATGGTAAGTAAGACCTGAGGTAAGTATGTGATTATTTGAAAAGTGTATTGTAACATCCCGAAATAGGGCCTAAACGGAACAGTGGTTGCGAAACCACAAATCCGAGGTAGAATGTAACGGCCTAATTTTCAATGGTGTCAAAAATGGTGATTTGAGATCACTAAATCGGACAAATAAGATTGAACAAGATAGTAACTTAATATTTATGAGTCAAGTAAGAATTTAGAAGAATTTGTGAAATGGTGAAATTAGTGAATTAAAATAATTTATTAGGTCAGACGGGTCAAAAACGAGGTATCGAGACGTCGAATTTGAAAATCGAGCTATAAATATTTTTATAAATATTTATGAAGTGTCATTGAGTTAGTATTAAAGTTTCGTTAGAAAATTTTGATGTTTGGATAGCTAATTAATTAAAAAGGACTAAACTGAAAATAGCTCAAAATTTGTTAAATTGTGAGTAAATAGCTTAAGTATTTAAAAAGATGGATTTAAAGAGCAATTAGACCCAAAGGTTAATGGCTGGACGGTTTGGGTATGAAACAAGCAAGAAAACAATGTGAACAAGGGACAAAATTGGAATTAGCATAAAAGTAAATAGTTAAAAAAATGATGTAATTGAAAATCTAGACATTTCTTCATCTTTCTCAGCCACAAACGCCATAACAGGTCTCCTATGCTGGTTTTTCATATTTTTGCACCATGTAAGTTCAATTTTTACTATTTCTTAGTAATTTTTATGTTTTTGTGACTTTTACAATTAGGTCCAATCATCTAATTCATTAGTTTTTGATTTGGTGGGTGAAATTGGAAGTTACCCTGGCTGAGTAAGGGTAGTTTATGATGAATTATTATGAAATTGAAGTTCTAATTTCATATTAAGGTTGTTTTATTAAGTCATTTTGATAGAAAATGGTATTTAGGACCTAATTGTGAGCAAAATTGTGAATTAGATGTTGGTGTTGAAATTCAGAATATCAAAGGCTGTGAAATAGTTTATAATGATAAAATAAAAGTGTTAATTTAGAAAAAAAATTAGTTCAATTGATGGGTGAATTGAGCAGGACTAAATTGTAAAAATCGTAACTTTTGGGGTAAAAGTGCAATTTCGAAATTTGAACAGCATAAATTGTGAAGTGAAATAGAAATCAAATAAATGCTAATGAGTAGAAATATTTTATATTATAGATCAAGAATCCAAAGAAGAACGAGGAAAAGAAAAAGTAAAGGACTAAATTGTAAGGTTTAGTCACATTTTGTATCAAGGTAAGTTTACAGTAAATAAATGCAATATTCTTTTATTTACATTATTATTGTCAATTTCCAGCATTTATATATTTATGTTATGAGAATATTTAAAGTCGAATTAAAGGCGAAGTAACAGAGAAAAAGCAACAGGAAGCCCCGTTTGAACCTTAGGAATGTTAGGATATTGGGGTTGATAGGACAGGACAGGACAAAAATGAGCCATGTAAGTCCATATCAGATATATGGCTTTGGAGACAGGAATGAGCCATGTAAGCCCATAATATATATATATATATATATATGGCATTGGAGACAGGAATATTTCATGTAAGTCCATGTCGAAGACATGGCATTGGCAGGATATTGATAGATAGGAACGACCCTAGTATCTTTAGTATTCCGAGTGGTTCAACGGGTCATTGTACACATTAAATTACAGTGAATTATCAGCAAAAAGGGAAGGTAGATTATATTTATGAATAGTGAAAGGTCAGGTAAGAAAGAAGGTAAGTGAGTAAAGAAGAAGGTAGAAAATGAGAAGTAAAGGAAGTTTATGAGGCTAGGTGACATTATGTATATTTATTCAACATGTTGAATGTTGTAATTTATTTGCTTGTAAGCTTACTAAGCCTAGTGCTTACTCTCTTTATTTTATTTTTCTTATAGTTTTATCAAGCCACTCGGGATCGAAGGAAGCGTCGGAGACCGATCACACTATCGAAGAAACCACATTGGTATAGTTAAACGTTTCGTTTTGTGTATGGCATGTATAGGAACTTGGTTTCTTTTAACATGATATGATCAATGAATGATGTGTAAATACTTTCTAGTGATTAACTAATAGAATGGCTTATGATATACATGTTTAATAGTATGTATGATTAAGTAGTAACTATCACATGAAAACTATGGAAAATGTGAAAGTAACTTAAAAACAGATTTAAGTATCGGAAATAACGTGATTTTGAAAAATCACGAGAAATTGTAGAGACATGGGTTGATGGTGAATAATATATGAAATTAAAGCTCATTGTGTCTATTTTCATATGGAATAATCAAAACAGGTAAAGGTTTTGTATTTTATAAGATATCTGGGTTTTAGTGAAATAGGGCCAGAGCGATTTCTGGATCCCCTGTTCCAACTTTAGAAATTCACCATAAATTTTACAAAAATAATTAGGTGGTGTACTTTATATGTTTAGAATCCTTATTGAATCTAGTTTTAATGGAAACAAGCGGTATAGTCATATGAATTTTGTACAGAGAGAAAAGTGGTTCGTAGTAAGTAGAGGCCAGTGTAGTCGAATTCTGAAATAGGGATAACTTTAACTAATAAACTGTACTAATTGGATAAGTAAAAAATTCTAGAAAAAAATTAATAGATAGATATATGAGTCTAGTTTCAGGAAAAATTTACGGATCTTAATTTCGAGTTTTGAAACTCGAGAAATGAATTTTTAAGCAACCATGACGCAGAAAACAGTTTATTCCGAAAATTAAAATAAGTGATTTAGAGTTGTTTAAAAGGTAAGATAAGTTTAGTAACACCTCAAGCTTGACTCCGGTGACGGTTTCGGGCGTGGGGGCGTTACATGTATTGATTGAAAAATAAATAAATGGTGACAATTGTATGGTGTTGATGGTATACACTTGTGTGAATATTAATTTGTATATGAATTAAGATAATAGATATTTGAATTGAATGAGTATTGAAAATTTTTGTGTAAATTAAATTGAAATTAGAAAAAGTAAAATAATACCCTATTAACTTGTCGGACTAGATTTGATACAAATGGCATGCCATTGGATTTGTAATGTGATGAGGAGATTGTAGTTCGGCCGAGAAGATGTTTCTGTTATTATATACTTCGATTTATCTGAAGAAGCACTTAATGCCTTACTGGTGTGTTATGGAGGATTTAAAATATTCTGGGTGTGTTTGGGTTGGACATTCTGGTGTGTTTGGGCGGAAATCAGCGTATCTGTCATAGTCCGAGCTTTGTTAATAGGGTAAATAATTGAAATGAAATTTTGAAAATGAGATTATTTGTTTTAGTACTATTGAAAAGTACGAGAAAGAATGTATGAATTAAATTATGAATTGAGTTAGTATGAGAAAAATAAATTATGAATTTAAGATTTATAAAGTAAAATAATTATATATAAAAGTAGTTTAAATAATTATAAAATTTATGGTTGATGTTTGTAATTTATTAATGTTAAATAGTCTTGATTTATAGTAATACCACTGAGTATATCCATACTTAGCATATGGTTGTTTCCGTGCACAGGTTAGTAGAAGTCAAGTGTCCCGGCTCAGCATCCAGAACAATCCCGACTCCAACACAAACTTGGTGATGTATATTTTTCTTTTGGGTAAAGGTGGCATGTACATAGGTGTTGTTTAGTCACTTGAATATGTATATTACTTTGAGTAGTGAAGGATGAATTATAAGATTTAGATGGTTAAATGAAATGGTAAGGAAAGTACATGATATTTTGATACATGAACATTAAGTTGTTTAATGAATGAAGTTTATAATCAATTTTGAATGATGCTATGATAGTTATTAAGTTAAAATTATGTTAATGATATAAATATTAGTTATATGACTGTGAAACACTGGTGTTGGTGATTTTGGTTTGAATTTGCAGGAGGTTTAGGTAAAAATAAGCAGAAATGCTGCCGAAATTTTTTATAAAAAAAAAATTTGGAATACTCGAACAAGTCCCGTTCTACTTTTAATACGTGTTTGAACTTCGAGAGTCCAAGATAGTGACTTAATTATTATATTATACTATGAAAGTTATATTAATTGTAAATTATTCGTAAGTTGTCTGATATGTCCGGTAATGCCTCATAACCTCATTCCGGTGACGGTTTGGGATTAGGGGGTGTTACATTAAGTTAATGGTTTCTCAATGGTAACATTAATTGTAATACCCCTACCCGTATTCATTGCCGGAATAGGGTACGAGGCATTACCGGAGTTTACGAATTAAATTTTTTTTTTTATATTCAACCAAATCAATTCAACATATTTTCATGATAGATTCATGCATTTATATAAGATAACGTCATCACATATCTATAACCAGGTTTGTTAACCATACTAATGGCTAACTTTACATTCATTTCACGTTAACATTTACTTTGTTAGCTTATACATGCCATTGATTTCCAAAATAAAGTTTCTTTATATACCGAAGTCCTGAGGTTGATAGTGTGATGTGTCTCCGACCAAATCCGACCTCCGAGCTCTTAACACTACAAAACAGGGAAAAAGGAAACTGGGTAAGCACTTTGTGCTTAGTAAGCTCATGTAACAAGAATTATACTTACCTAATATTTTCAATACAATACAATAAACATTCATATATCCATTCAATGCATTATTACCCTAACATTTACAAACTCAACATTTAAGTTAGTACAATAATTTCCATGTACCAATAATATATACCATGATTGATGTGTTCATCAATACCATGATTTCCATTTCCTTGTTATTTTTCCATATTTATCCCGTTGAATTTATCGAAATTTCGATGGATTTTTCAGAGGTACACTTTTAGTTTACAATTCCGGGTCTGTCAAATCATATTCATGTGCGCACATATCCATTTCAGAGAGTACACTCCCGCAAACCTCAACCTTGCAATGGATTACCGGTCGAGCTAAATCCGCAATATAAACTCATAGAGTATTGTCGGGATTACCAGTCCAGGCTAAATCCCCTGCAATGACAATTACTCTAATGAGCTTGGATCTGAATTACCAGTCCAAGCTAATTTCAGACCCTAATTCGGATTACTCGTCCAAGCTAAATCCATTTTACACATATTCTTCGGGAGGGCTATATCAAGATTGGATCACCCGTCCGGGCTAGATCCCTTTTACTGTCAATTTCTTTTCAGAGATCCATTGAATTTTCCTTTCATTCAACCGGGATTTCTTCCCATTTTATCAAATATATCAATGTTTCATTCATTTTCATACAATGAACATTCAAATCATATTCACATCAATAACATACAATCTCAAGCATTTAAGAATATAATTCAAGTTACACGAACTTACCTTGATACTTGTTTGTAAATAAAAAAAATCTACTAATCCCGAACTTTTTCCTTTCCTCGATCTAGCTTCGTATTTGAATTTTCTGGATCTAAATAAATAAATTTAATTATTAATTTAATACATTTCATGTTCATATGCAACATTCTCTATAATTCAACTATTATTTATAGTTCATTCAAAGCTGTCTACTTGAGTCATAGTCATTAAATTATTTTTATCTTGAGATACAGAACTCCAAATTAGGATATGATAATTTTTCCTGAAACTAGACTCACATATCTTCTTACCATAAAATTTTCAGAATTTTTGGTTTAGCCAATCAGTACAGTTTATTCTTTAAAGTCACCCCTGTTCTGCTGTTGACAATTCTGACCCTTCTTCACTAAAAATTATTTATCTCTTCATACAGAATTCAAATGATATTATCGTTTGTTTCTCTTAAAAATAGACTCATTAAGGATTCTATAAATATAAATTTAAGCCCCTAATTGTTTTTATTCAATTTTTTATGATTTTTCAAAGTCAGAACAGGGGAACCCGAATTCATTCTGACCTTGTCTCACAAAATTCATTATATCTCAAAATTTACAAATCCATTGCTTACACTATTTATTCTATGAGAAACTAGACTCAATAAGATTTAATTCCATATTTTTTTCATCTTCTAATTCGATTCCTACAATTTTTGGTGATTTTTCAAAGTTAGTCTACTGCTGCTGTCCAAACTGTTTTAGTGCAAGCTGTTTATTACCATTTTCCCCTAAGCTTTTAATAAATGATAATTTCGTCCCTACTCAATTAGCCTCTCAATTGAGCTGATTTTTCTCAATTAAAATTTTATTCTATCACCTTAAACTAGTTTACAACCTTTAGGAATCAGAATTTCGGCAATAGACTTTAATTCCAAACATTTTCACAATTAGGTCCTAAAAATCAATTTCCATTGAAATTGCCTAATAAAATCATCTCATAAACAAATTAAAGCTTTAATTTCATTCTATTTCATCATAAAATTACAGCACTCAACCATGGTGACTTTCAATTTCATCCATGAAATCAAAAACTAATGAATTTAATAGTAGGACCTAGTTGTAAAAGTCTTAGAAACACAAAATTACAAGAAAAGGCAAGGATTAGCTCACTTGGTGCAAAATTATGAAATACCAGCTTATAGAACCCTCCTATGGCGTTTTTAGCTGCTGGAATTGAAGAGAAATGAAGAGAAATCTAGATATTTCCTATTTAGTCCTAGTTTTATTTAGTTAATTTTGCAATATTCCAATTTTACCCTTAATTTATCAATTTTTCTGCTGATTTCATACCCTTGCCGTCCAGCCCAAATAACTTTTGGGCCTAATTGCCTTTTAAATCCTTTCTCATTAGACTCTTAAGCTATTTAATCATTCTAGCAACTTTTACACCTATTACAATTTGGTCCTTTTCATTTAATTGACTACCCAAACATTAAAATTTCCTAACGAAATTTTAATACCACACTAATAACATTTCATAAATATTTACAAAATTATTTTCGACTCGGTTTTATAAGATAGAGGTCCCGATATCTTGTTTTTACCCAATTTCTTCAATAATTTCTTTTTCTAACAAACCATTAAATCGGTAAAATTTTTCTATCAATATTTTCATACGATTTTCCTATCATATCAATTTTCGTGCAAAAATATTGAAATAAATTTATCTTTAAATCAGATTTGTGGTTACAAAACCACTGTTCCGATAACCTTGAATTTAGGCCATTACATTAATCATACATTTATATGGTGCAATTTGAAAGCTCTGTGTCTAATGATGCAAAGTTAATGATTTGCAAAGAACTTTATCTATGGGTTTAAGCAAACTTCTCGTCAATAATATTACAAATTTTACCAAATAATTATCTCATTCGATTTAGAGATGAATTTTATTGATAATTGTATATACCATAAGTTTAGTGGGAATAAGGTTCTATATTTGGTTTTATATATTAATGACATACTGCTTGTCAATAATAAGTATAGCCTCAATCAATGCCTTAAGAATGATTTTGAGATTACAAAAATGCTTTATATTTTTTTACATTTTAGCAGTGGAAAGTTTAATGTATGTTTAGGTTTGTATACATTGGAATATTGTATACACTATTAGGATGTTAGGCATATATTTTAAGCAACCCTGGTTTGGACCATTAGATAGCATCCAAGAGGGTTATAAGGTATTTTCAGAGAACAAAAGATTACATGCTCACGTATCGGAGGTCTAATCAGTTAGAGATCATTAGGTATATAGACTCCAATCTTGGTGGAATATGGATACAAGATTTTGTCACTAAGGTGTAAATTTTGAAAACAAATTGCAGTCTTTTATTCCAATAGCAACAGGAGCATATCAAAGTAAAAACACATAGACTTTAAGTTCCTGATTGTTAAAGTAAAAGTTCAGAGTGATTAGGTGCTTATAAAGCATATTAGGACAAACTCCATGATTGGGGATCCGCTTACTAAGGAACTACACCTGAGGTTTTATAAGAGCACACTACTCATATGGGTATAATGTCATTTAAAGGATATTTGGTTTTAGTGGGAGTTTGTATTTTTAAATGCCTTTATGTCATAGACACATTTTCAGTTATTTTAATTTAAAAATATTAAGTTTATTTTTTGCAGAAACAAAATTTATTTGGTTTATTCACACTTTGATTTTGGTAAGGTTTGATTTCACCAAGGAGGACAAGTTGGAAATAGACATGTTTAGGTCGTATTGCATGTAATTTCCATGCTACACATCCACATTTGATCTATGTCATTTGGTTGCGTTAATATATGTGATCATGGATGGATTTAGTTATGATGTAACGAAAGTTGTCTTGGTTCTATGTGAACGTAATTAATGGACGAGATTGTTCGAAATACCTTTTGGATATGATAGTAAAATTTTGAGCTCATAAGGTTATATAATGACATACAATTATAGAGTAATTAGTATATATATGTGGTCCAATTAGGAGATTGTTGGAAAATATAGACATCACATATATAATAAGGGTAATTAAATGTTATTATTTACTATCATGATAGGTTAGCCCAAATTAGAAGTGATCTAATTTGATTAAAGTTTTATTGGGCTTTAATTATTAAATAAAGTATAGGTCAAATATGTATAGATACTCTAGTAATTGAGTTCTAATCAAATTCTAATTAGTGATGGGCTAATTAGGAATTAGAACTAATAGGCCAAGGTTATAAATATTAGGGTCATGGTCCCCAAATTACACAACAAGATATCTTTTTTCTAATATCCACATTAGCCGAGGAAAAAGAGCAAATATTCTTTGAATTTCTTGTGTGCTAATTTGGAAGATTAAATCCCCAAGATCCAGAAAAATTTCAAGGAATTCATGGATTCAGGTACGCTTCCGCATCTAGTTTTGTTCTTAATTTATTTTTGGTGATTTGAAATGATAGATCCCGGTTTATTAAGTTTTATTTTTAGATTTATTTTACAATTCTAACAGTCACATCAAAGGGTGATTCGCCTTTATTCCACTCCACCGTCACAGTTGCTCCCCCCTGAAAGTCTCATTGCATCGAATCAGTCTTGGAGGTAGAAGACACAACCTTTGGTGGAGATGAGAAAATTTAATAAGCTTATTATACCGAGAAACCCCTCAGTTTTTCCCTATGATTATGCCCTCAAACTTATGTATGGTATTTATAAGGCATATCTTCGGGTATCCAAAGAGCATGAACTCGTGAACACATAACGATCGTCAACTGGTGCCCCAGTTATACTCCAACTCGTAACCCCATAACAGTCGTCAACTGGGACCTTTACTTAAACTAAATCACCGTCACCTCGAAACTCGACTTCCATAAGATGAGTTTCTAAGGTAATGGTCCTGTAATAGCCTGATTTAGACCCCAGTCGAAATGGTAGTTTCGGGACCACGAATTCGAGTAAAAAATATTTAAATATTATTTTCTGTGTTTATAATGTGTGAATTTATATCTGTAAAATTTTCGTGATTTAATTTTATCGTTTGAGTGCCCGATTAAATAAAAAGGGCTTAATCGCGTTAAATGAAAATTTGATGGTTAAGTTTAAAAGGGGCCAAATTGATGATGTCTTTATTGCATGATGTATTTATGTTGCAATTTGACCATATTTATATGTAATGGACGGTAGTGACCATATGTTATAAAGGTTTTATGTAACACCCCAAACCCGGCCCAGACATTATGACCGGATCCGACATGTGTTCAAAACATTTTATATTATTGGTCCAGAAAAACTTACTTAGTGTTTTAAAAGATAATTTCATTATAGTTTAAAGTGAATGGAAGCTGTGCACCAGGTAGGAAACCGGAAAAGAGGTGGTGAGTCCATCGGATCGCTAAGTACCAAGCTCCTTCGGATCCAATCCTAGACATGCATACCGCCATTGCCACACCTTAACGTTATGGATATTTCTAGGAAACCGATTTGATTAAGTCATTTTAGGAAAAGTGATTAATTTTGGAAAATACTTTCATTATGGAAGCTTTATTTGTTGTCGTGTTATTTTGAAATCAATTATTGTTTTTGAAAACGCTACCTAAAGCTATCCAATTTCAACAGTTAAAATAAGTAATACCTATCTTAGTAATACATATTAAAACCATCAAAAATAATTAAGCGGCCTTATTACATTTAAAAACCCAAAACTTCAAAAGTAAATAAAAGGATGTCCAGTTCACCAGAAGAAAATCAAACTTTCGAGCAGTGGCCACTCCGAATTCCCTCATGACTCCAAGCCCACTATGGTTGGGGATTTCCTGCGTGGATGAAAATAAAAGGGGTGAGTTTGGGAAAACTCAGTGTGTAAGGAAAACTCATTCAAAGCCCAAGTCAGCTCAAGCCTATTGGGCCTAAGCCCATTTAGGTAACAGTGGTACTGGGCCAGAGCCCTTTTCAGATTACAATAAACTGGGCCTTAGCCCCTTATTCAGATAACAAGATGGTCGGCCCATTTCAAAATACATGCAACATCAGTAAACATATGCAAGCCCATTTGGGAGACTACTCAACCCACCAACCACTACACTCCACCCGCACCACCATACACTCCATGTGGGAATAGCTCAACTCACCCAAATTTAACACTCCATTGATTGCGCTTGCTGCTTTCGATTATCAAAGAATTGAGGCAAAGCCTCCAAGACGTGGACAAGCCACTTTCAAGACTTCCTCCGTCAATATCCCAGTCCCATGCATCGATAATAACAACATGGCATGCAAGTGAATAACAACAATCAAACATGCATTTAGGTCAATTTAACCCTAGGGTATTTGGTAATTTCTCTTTTAGGGGTAAAGCGTAAATTTTTCACTTTTAAAGGTATTTCAGTAATTTATCTATTTTAGGGTTTTCATGCATATTCCTACCTTTCACGTACTAACAGAATCACTACCGAGGGTTCTTACCGAATTGGGCCCATTGGCCCATCATTCCAATTTTGGCCCATTAAGCCCAAAAATATCGAGGGCACAAAAATCATGCACTTTGCAGTCCAAACATTGCAGCTTACCAAAAACATTAATCGATTTACCTCACGAGCATTCAGACTTTTCGCAAATCTACAAAATACCGCTTTCGGTATTTCGGCTTTTCGACTTTTGCCGATCCAGACTAAGAAAGAGGGTGTTAGTTACACACCTGTTTGGGACGATATGCTGACGAGATCCACACACGAACCACCTACAATTGGATTACTAACACGTTAATCTAACTATTCAAATACAAACTACGTATTAACCCCTTACAATATTCGACCAACCACACCTACAGATCATAGTAAGCTTATAAGAAATCAATAAGCAACTCATTAACAAATTTTTGTCAATGTTTACCACATAATCATAATTTCACTGCAAGTTGTCTTCCTGAGCAACAGTCACTAAATCATTTATAACTGGAGCTACAAAACTCCAAATCAAGTTTCGTTAATTTTCCCTGAAAATAGACTCATATATCTTCTATCCATAAAATTTTTAGAATTTTTGGTTTAGCCAATCAATACCAGTTTTTTCTCAAAGTTTCCAATGTTTCACTGTTTGACTAATCTGACCACTGTTCATTACGAATCAAATTTCTCATTGTAAAGAATTCAAAATATGTTCTTGTTTATTTCATTAGAAACTAGACTCAATAATCTTTAATTACATAATTTATTCAGCTTCTAATTCATCTCCCATAATTTATGGTGATTTTACAAAGTCACGTTACTGCTGCTGTCCCAAGCAGATTTATTACCAAATCACTCTTTCACACATACCTTGCATGCATGTTATTTAAACATGTATAACACCAATCAATCATCACATATCTATGATTTTACTTAAGTATAATCTCCATTTCATCATTTTAAAGCACAACTTGTTTGCCGATTTTTCCCTTTAGCATCTAAGGCACATGCATGCTCATTTGTTTGGCTCAACTTCACCCATCTTCCATTTTTCATCAAAAGAACATAAAACAACAACCATTTCCTTCATTTTAATTCACGACTAAATGCTCACAACACAACTAAAAACCAAAATATGCTTCAAGAGTTAAGGTAGAATCAAGAAGAACTCATGAACCTCAAAATAGAAGCAAGGTACCAAAACTTACCTTCAATTTTCTTCCCCAAGTGACCGAACATTCAAGAGCTTTCTCCTCTCCTTTCTCTTCTCTAACTTTAGGCTCTGATGAACAAAGACGGACAAAACTTTGTTCTTTTCACCCCTTTTTTTTTTAATAAAATTTCATATTTCATCCATTTAATTCTTTAATACAAAAGATATGAAATGCCCATCATGGAACATTTACTAACCCATTATTATGGAACATTTACCTAACCCATTATCATGGAATATTTACCTAATCCATTATCATGGAACATTTACCTAACCCATTATCAATTTGTACCATGAATTATGGATATCAAGTGCTCATATTGTCTACAACAACATGATGGCTGGCCACTTCATGTAAAATGGGAGGTTTGTCATGCAAATCCTCCTATTTTGCATTCCTATTTATTTGGCCACTTCAATTTAGCCTATAGCATTTTCAAATATTTTCATATAGGTTCTATTTCATAATTTCACCCCCTTTTTCTTATGAAACAAAAATTAACTAAAATTGCCGGGTTCTATCTTAAGCTTGGGCCTTCTAGAGGCCCACTAACATAATTAAACCTATGCCAACATTCACAGATTTCCTGAAAATTGGGGCGTTACATTTTATATTTATGTTTAAAGGTTAATATGGTAATTTATGAAATAACATATGTTATAATAAAACATAAAAAAATTAAAATAAGCTTTCATAATACTTTGTTCTTTCCAAAATTAAAAAGAAAGAAAAGAAACAAAAGTTTGGGGTATTTAGCCATTAGTAAGTTTGATTCAAGGTGAGTTTTAACTCGGTTTTTGATAATTTTTACGTTTTTGAGATTGTTGCTATGTTATCTATCAAGCCCATGTCTCAATTTTTGAATTTGATGATGATTTTGTATTTTTTCATTGTTGAAACCTTGTGATATTTGTTGTTTGATGATGGAAATTAAAAGATATGTGATAGATTAACATGTTTTGTATTTGAATTTTTGATGATTTTGAGTAATTAGGGCTAATTTGTAAAAATAATAAATTGAGGACTAAAATGTGAAAAGAATGAAATGTTTGGACTTGTATGAGGAAGATGAATATTCAGCCTAAGCATGATATATTGAAATTTTTCATATTTTGTGTTTTGTACAATAGGGACTAAATTGTAAAAAGTGTAAATGTTAGGGGTAAAATGGTAATTTGCCCATTTATATGTTTTTGGACTAAAATGAGTGAAAATATGCTTGAATGAGTTTAATTTGAATATGTTTAGATCAAGAACCAAAGAAATCAAATTTGGATCGGGGGAAAATTAAAGTTGTCGATTAGCAGTTCCGTTCCGATTTTCATTATCCGATGTAAGTTTATAAGCAAATAGATATTGTTAATTTTAAAAAAATATGAATTTTATATGCTGAAATGAACTATGTGGAAATATATATGTGTTAGCCGAATGTAAGTAAGCTTGGGAGCTATGTTTACGAATTCGTTTCGACTGAGTTACGACGTCTGAAAGCCCCGTACAAACCTTAGGAATAGTGAGGATACATATGTCATGACATAGGATTTCCGATATGTGTTTTCGTGTAAAACCACGTCTGGGACGTTGGTATCGATATATGTGGTTACGTGTAAGACCATGTCTGGGACATCGTCATCATATTTGATTCGTGTAAGACCCTGTCTGGGATAGTGACATCGATATGAGATAGCATGTAAGACTACGTCCATGTAAGACTACGTCTGGGACGTTGGCATTGTATGATATATGTGATTATCTGAGTATCCTATTCAATTCCGAATGGTTCAACGGGAAGTGATAAGTTGTGATCGAAGGTGTAAAATGAGCTAAAACAATCATGTATGAGTTAGTTGATTACCCATTTGAAAATAAGGTAAGTTGGCTATTTGATATGTGATACAAATTATACAAGTTACTAATGTGAACATATGTGCATTTGTGTTATATTCGGCCATATGCTATGTATATGCAAGTGATGTTATATTTTGATTCACAAGTATATGTATATAAGTGTAAATATATTTGATTATGAAATTATATTTTGGCTTTGAAATTGAAAGATACTTGTTAATATACATATATATATATATATATATATGTGTGTGTGTGTGTGTGTGTGTGTGTGTGTGTGTTAATTATGCCATTGAATTTTTTATTTGCTTATGACTTACTAAGCTATGATAGCTTATTGTGTGTGTTTATGTTTGACTCTGTTTTATAGATTTTGGAGATTAGTTACGAGCTCGAGGATCATCAGCAAAGTCCATACACTATCAACTATTTTTGGTATTTTATAAGTTTAAACTTGAACCTATGGCATGTATAAGCTAGGTTGTATTTGGTTAAGTTTGAAGTATGTATATATTAAGCCATGCGAAAATGGCTAATATGTTATGTGAGTATATGAAACTTTAGTCAATATATATGTGTTATATGCTTTGAAAATGGTTGGTGATTTTGGATGTGGTTTGAATGAATCGGCCATGGTATATACATAGGTATGAATTATGCTTGTTATGTTACTCTTGGTTAAAATGGTTCGGTTATGATTTGTATTGATAGTAATAGTTTAATTTGGTTGACAAGTATATTCGGTTAAATGTTGAATTTAGGTAATGAATATGTTTGATTGATGATTTGGCACTTGAACTTATATATCTAAGTATATGATGTATCGGTTTGATATATATTATTTCATGGCATATATGAAGGTGGTGTTTGGATATACGAATTTGGTTTAAGTGAAGTAAACATGGTTGATCGATTTGTTTTGGTTGAGGTTTATTATTGACCCATATTTTAATGTATAATTTGTATACATATTGGTTTAGAATTGGCAATTGATGAGCTTTTATATTCAGTTGATGATAGGTAAATAAAAATATATGCCTATGTCATGATTTCTGGTGATTCTCCATGAAGGGTTGAATTGCTTATATAATGTTTGATGCGTAATGTGTTATGAAGATAAGTAGTTGTATGTTCTGCTTTAGTATTTGACTATTTAGAATAGTTTAGAATGGCAAAGAATATATATAATTTAAATGTTATATGAAAGATAAACTGAATGATCGAATATAAAATAAATATTTTGGTTGTGTATATGCATTTTAGGCATGATAATTAGCATGTGTATTGAGCGCACTCTAAGTCATTATTTGTGCTCTATATAGATGATTTGGGTATAATTTTTAGTATGTGAATTAGGCTTGATATGTTTAAGTATAAATGTTTCGAAAATGGTCCAAATTTGATTTGGTTAAATGTGCATAAGGTTTCTATTGTTTAATGAAATATATATGATCATTTGGTGAAGTTGTTAATGCTGTATATGCTAATGGACAAAATGCCATGTGAATTGTTTTATTTGATTTAATATGTGCATGTAAAGAAATATGAAATAAAATGTTTGATTTTTATTAGGTATTTGAATACCATTAAAGTGTTAAATGTATGATTTGTATATGTATTATGATTAATAAAATCATGCTTAATATTTAATTAGATATATGCTTTATATATATGAACATGACTTGTGTTAATGTGTGAATGGTCGGAACTGTGCTTTTGTTCAGTAATACCTCGTGATCCTAATCCGGCGACGGATACGGGTTAGGAGTGTTATAGGTCCCATCCTAACTTCCATGGAATTATTTTCCCATTATTGAAAGAGAGCACAATTTTTCAAAAATCAAAACAAAAACACAATGATTCACCAAAAAAGAGCTTGTTTGAATGTAAGTTTTGGCTTTAATAATTCTGGGTTTGAATTTGTCTTAATGAAAATTTGACTTTGATTTCTTAAGGAAAAATGATAACAAAAATAAAATTGATAGCAGATTTTAAAAAATGGTTTTAATACTTTTTAAAAATATTTTAACTATAATTTTTAAGATTTTTTTAATTTTTATAGAATTATGGTTAATTTTTTTAAAGTATCAAACTAAAATTTTACCAATAGTTTAAGGGCTAAATTAGAAATTAACTATTTAAATTAACGTGCCATGTCATCCTTTTAAGGTAGTTAACGAACAAATGACCAAAATGTAACAATTGAATAACATTAGTGACTATTATATAACTTTTGAAAGTTTGTGACCGAAATGTAATTTTAAACAGAGCTTAGGGACAATTGGTGTAGTTTACCTTAAATTCTTTTTAAGTTTTATCCCAGTTCTTTTGCAAGTGACTTGAAAGAGTGTAATCTTTTTCCTATTTTAGTATCTTATATAGGTTAGCCAATGGGTTATAAAGGGCTTTTTTTTAATATATTTTTAATTTTTATAGTTAGGGCTAAATTGATAGATTTTGTAAATATTGAGGGTCAAATTTATTGAATATTTTAAAATGACAAATTTTGTAAACATTAAGGGTTAAATTTGTTGAGTTTTTAACATATTTTTTAATATTTTAATAATTTATATTTATTTTAATATTTTTAAAAATTTAAAATTATTAAGAAAAAAATTAAAAAATAAAATGATATTTTAGTTATAGTTTAGGGATCAAATTAATAATTAACTATTTAAATTAATGTTCCATATCATCATTGAATAAAAAATTAACTAAAAATTAATTAATTTATTTTTTAGTAGAAGGGTAAAAATATACAATAAATAGTGAAAAAACAAGTAAATTATAGATACAAATCCTCGCCCTTACACCGGGTAGGTGCCATCAATTTAATTACTTAAGGATGGAGTGGAGTTTGTCTTGACATTATTTTCTAAACCAACACTCATTTGTTGTTGATGTTGGTATCTTTTTTCTTCTACTTTCAATGAAACCAGCAAAAAAGAAAAACTAGAAAAACAAGGTTAAAAGCTTGAAGAATAAAAAAGGATTAATGGTGAAATATACATCAGAGTTTGTCAAGTGCCCCCATATCTGGCTTAAAACAAAAAGGTTTACCACTTGCAATGTTCATCGATATGTTAAAAGGATTTCAAGATGAAGCCTTTATTTTTTTTTTCATTTTATTAACTCTAATCGTTTGATGATTGTAGGACAAGGATCATTTTGCATTGAATTCATAGATGATCTTTTTGTGCAAAGGTTTACTACATCAAATTGTTTGAAATTGTACCATTGTTTTGCATTGAATTCATAAATGATTTTTTTGTGCAAAAGTAAAAAGAAATATCTTTGATGAGACCAAATCAGGTTAAGTTATTGTTGAATGAATGTGTTTACTGAACATGGTGATTATAACTATTTCAGAGCTGATATTGTATGTAATCAATGCAATATTTGAGAACAAACAGGAAGCTGAAAGTGTGATGATTCTGTAACATGTAAATCATCAAGTAGGATTAACGGATTAATTGTTGTCACTTTTGATCGCTAAGATCAAAAGAATCTGATTAAAATAAAAACAATTTTCTTTGAGTGAATTAAAAAAGAAAAGAAAAGAGAAACTGTTAATTGTTTGGGTGAGTGGAGGCTTGCTCATGTTTCGCCAATGTAGTTGCTTCCAAGATTCTCATAATGTCAATCTAAACAAAGGGGAAAGACAATTTTCATGAAAAAAAAAAAAACAGCTTTATAAAATGAGGAAGGGGTAGAGGATTTTTTCATGTCAATAAATATAAATAAAAGAACATGTCAAAAAATATTAACAGCTAGACTAAATTTTAACAAACCAAAAAGTCAAGGACCATTTTGATCAAATAAAAGTAGAAGACTAAAATTATACAAAACGTGAAATGCAGGGATGAACTGTAAAATTTAACCTAAGATATTAAAATCTGGAACGAAGTCGTTTTGAATCATATTTGGAGGACACTTATTTACGAATTGTTCGCTGCTTCGCCGTCGCGAGCATCAACAGAAGAACGATAATGGCGACTGAACTGGAAGAGCTAATAGGCTTCCTCTCTGCCCCCTCTTCTCCTGTAAGTTTCCTGTATTCATTGTGATCATCTATTTTGCTTCTTATAATTCGCCACAAATTGATGTAAAATTCTCGAAACTGGTTTTTATCTTTTTAAAAATTGTTTTAACAAGTTTTCAACTTCTACTCTATATTTAGCTACTTATCAGCACTCGAACTAAGCTAAACAATTTATTTTTGGGTCATTTCATCTTCATACAAGAAAACCCCATTTAATTCCCAGCTTTAGTTCTTCCTTTTACAACTTGTAGAATTCAAGTCGTTGAACCTTAAATATACTTGTATAGAAGTTTCTCTATTCAGGGTTGTTGCTGTTTCAAGCTCAGTTGAATTACTTGAATTGGTATTTGTTGATGTTATATGTGTAGGTGAAGAAGGCTGCTGTTGATATTGTGCGTGATTTAACAGGCTCTGAGGACGGCTTGCACTCTCTTTCAAACTATGCCAACACTGTGCTTCCATCGTTATCTAGGCTTTTGAGTGATGATAAGGTGTTTATGTTTTTACAGAGAAACTTTCTTTTGCTAATCCTTAGTGCTTTTCATTAACTGATTTTAGTGAAAATGTTTGAATCAATTAACACAAGCACCTATCTTTCGATTTCAAGCACATTTCATTTTATGGGGTGGTTCTCTCATAGATAAATGTTGCAGGAAGTTTCAGAACCAGCTGCTGAAGCTCTTGTAAATCTGTCCCAAAATGCAGGACTGGCTGCTAAGATGGTTGAAATGGGGTTGATTAAAATAGCCATGGATATGTTGTATAAGCCAGGCTCTAGTATTACTCGATTGCTGGTTATGCTCCTGGTTAATCTAACACAGTTGGATGATGGTATTTCTTCCTTGCTTCAGGTGCTTTATTTTTATTACCTATGACTATTACTACTATTTTATGAAATCCATACAAATATTGGGAAAAAGGTCATTTTTTCATTTTAACTATTGCAAGATTTATATTGAATGTTGTATGTCTATATCTAGCTTCTTATTATGGCTCTTTTTCTGCCTTATCTTTGGGAAACTTCATTTACTTATCACATGAACTTTTGTGCTTTTTAGATTGGAGATGATAAGATGCAAGGACTTTATGTAATGAAGCTTGTAAGATCATTCTGTAGATCCAGTGAAACCAGTGGTGTGTTTTACATCTTTTTTTTTTTTTACTTCAATTCATTTATAGCCTTGTACACTTGTATTGTCTGTTTATCCTTCAAATGTTAGCCTCACATTCTTCTGTTACACCTTTACAAGATGACCCTTTTGATCATGTTGGTTCCATACTTGTAAACATCTCAAAGAAAGAGGAGGGGCGGAAAATGTTATTGGATCCCAAGCGTGGCTTGTTAAAGCAGATTATTAGACAGTTTGATTCTTCTAGTCTATTGAGAAAAAAAGGGGTATGTAAAATTGATTAATGAAGCAGTAAGTTTCTTCAGTATTACTCATTTTATGGAATATTAATCTTCTTTTAGTTTTCTTCTTCTTGTCCTTTATGGCAATTACGCTTGACCCAGAAATCTTGGAAACTCTTTCTAACCTTGTGGAAAGTCTTTGAAGTTGCATTGAAATATTTATAGCCTTTTCTAGGATCCAGTGATTCGATCATTTTGCTTCATTGCATTATTGCTATAAACATGTAAGGTCCTTTAGAGAATTTGCTGCTGTTGCCAAGTTAGGACTGTCTCAGAAAAAGCTGGTTCATTAACGGCCTATTACATGTTAATGAGACAACATCTGCTTGGTCACAGTTTTTCTTTTTGGCCAAAGTTTTCCCATGGTTATTTATCAGCCCCAGAATGATTACTGCATTTTTTCTCGCAGATGTCTTTGATAAGAATAACCGTTTTAGGGGAGCTAACGGAAGGCTTTCCATAAGATAGCCTGTCTATAATATAACCCAAGATTAATTTGAGATTTGCATTAGAAGAGCTTAATGAGCTAGAAATTTGTTGTAAGAAGAAACTGAAAGAGCTGATACCTCATAGCTGACGGATCAATGTTCAATAGTAGACTTGTTCAGAGTTTGGTGGGTAGATAAATTGACTAGTTTGAGAGTTTGATTAAGCTTGTGAATAGCTTCTTTTCAACAATACTAATTTGAGAGTTTGATTAAGCTTGTGAATAGCTTCTTTTCAACAATGTATTGTAAATAAAAGCTTACTCTAATCAAACTTAGGGGCAAAGCTTATTCAAATAAGACCAATTTGTACTTGACTAGACCCATTAACTTAGCTTCTCCAGAGATCAGCGGGTTGTTTTCATGGTTACAGGTTTCTGGAACTATTAGGAACTGCTGCTTTGAAGCAGAGAATCAACTACAGAATTTGCTCTTGATATCAGAGTTTCTTTGGCCAGCTCTGCTTCTCCCAGTTGCTGGAAACAAGGTAACTTTGGTCAGCTCTGAAGAGAGATTTCTTAGTTTGATTTGAATGTCTTGTGGCAGCATTGCTTGATGTGTCACATTTGTTTCATCAGTTTCTTGTTTATATATCCAGCAAAAGCTCATGGCTTGAATTTTTTACCTCATTTGTCTCTTGGCCTCTGCCCAGATATATGGTGAACAAGACACATCAAAAATGCCACTTGAACTTGGAAGTGCACTCTCCATTGACCGTGAACCTGTTAAGGATCCTGAGATTCGTGTTCAAGCATTGGAGGCTATTTACCTGATTGCTTTACAGGTGAAAATTGGTGATATTTCTTTTGTTCCTATCTAAGTGTAGCACACTGTTAAACCCATTAAACATATTCTACTTCCTTTTAAGAAATGCACCCACAAAACTATTAGCTGAAATTTTGGAAGAGGACTGTGGAAAGTTCTTAGTTTTTCTTCTAAGATTTTCTGGGGATTGTTCTTCAGTTCCCATCTATGAAAGTTGTGACATGAGTTATTGTTTTTCATTGTATTTATAAACGACAAGGAATGGTATTAAAGTCCTCAGAAGATATTGACTCTTATGTTTCCCTTATATATATTAGCAATGCACTATTGCAGATGGTGCTATAAAACTAGGGAATGATCATCTCTACTACTTGGAAAAAGCACCGGAAATTTCCACCACTTAATCCGGGAGTGATCAGTACACTTTCAACTAAATCCAGTGTTAATATCTGTTCAAATCAATTTTTTCTTTCTAATTGGTTTTTATTTACCTTCATACTAAATTTAAGATCATTAAAATTTCAATCATGGATTTAGTTGAAAGTGCATCACTCACTTTTAGACTAAACTTGAGGATCATTTCTCATGGAACTAAACTAAGCTAGGAAATCAACTTAGATGCTTTCGAAATGCATGGACTTTTTCAGTTTATTAAAATTCAAAACTTCAGTCCGGGTTACCTTGGTTTCCTTAATGCATCTTCTACATTAGGATTTTTCACTTTATACGAATTTGTATTCATCTCTGTGAAAGGTATTGCTTGCATGCATCACAAGATTTTTTGTTCATCTCTCCAGGAAGCGGGTCGAAGGGCGTTGTGGTCTGTGAATGGACCGAGAATATTACAAGTGGGGTATGAAGATGAAGAAGATCCAAAAGTAATGGAAGCCTACGAGCAAATCGGTTCCTTGGTATGTTTTTAACTCATCCTCTAGTAATTGTTATGGTATATAAATAATATAATAGAAGCACTAATTATGATTCTGATATTGACTTGATTCAATCATTACCAGCTTGTTCATGGAAGTGAGAGTGAAGAACCATCAACAACTACATCAAAATAGCAATTAACTTGAATGTTTATTGGTTTCTCCATTATCTTTTTAAGGTACTACTCTCTAGGTTTTGGAAAGGCCCTTGGTTTTTTCTAGCCAAAACGATGTCGTATTCGATTACATAAAGAAGTTGGTTTCCAGTATGCATTTTATGTTTTGCATTATCTTGGAGTGTACCATTTCGCTTTTATTTATAAAATCTTGTGCTACCAAATCAGAAATCTTAATTAAAATAATATAAAAAACAATTATATAATTAAAAAAGAGTTAATTCTTTTTTCTTCCAAAACTCTGGTTACGTGTGTGGTTTTTTATTACATACAGGTATCAGATTAGATAAAAATAACATAGTGAAGCCTAAAAGTAATTGAATTAAAATTTATCGGTTTTTCAATAATTTTTATATAATATTTAAAATTTAATTAAAAATTAAATAAAAATTTCAGTATTTAAATAATTATGAATTAAACTGAAATCGAAAACTATGGCTCGATTTAATATTCGATTTTCTTATTCATTTCTACCAAACAAGACTTTGAAATATTAAAAATAAATTACTTGGATCCAAAATTTTTAAAAAAGGCCCATTCCTATAGAATTGGGTAGGGATTCTATTTTTCCAGATCAATAGCAAGAGACAAAATGGGGCCTAACCGCACGTATTAAATCAATTAGTTGGCCTCCGTCGATCACTAATTCGATATCCTAAATATTTCTCATGATGGAGCCGCATGTATCAAATTATAATTTCAGATGATATTTTCTTTATTCCAATGCACATGTCGGTTCTTTTTCTTTCCCCAATTCCGGTCGATTTAGAAGTTTCACTTTCATTCCAACCCTAAATAAGATGTTTGAATTTTCTTTCTTCACTTTTTTTTATTAGTAGTTGTTTCCTATACTCTTAGACTTTTCTTAATCATTGTTATTATTTTATTTATGAAAAACGCCGCTTTTGACCATTATTCTCGTTTAAGCCTATAAGGGACAGACGGCAGAGTACAGACCAGAAAATTCCCAAAGTCGTCTGTGCTTTTCTTTTTTCCTTATTTTTTACAAAGTTATTATTATTCCTCTTCAAAATTTGATGTGGTTTTATTTGAAGTTTGTTTAGCAAGAGGAGATGGGTTTTGCTATATCCGATGAGCTGTTGGGGACTGTTGTTCCGATTGTTGTTTACTGGATTTATTCAGGAATATATGTGTGTTTAGGGTCTTTTGAAAATTATAGATTGCATTCGAAAGCGGATGAGGATGAGAAGAATTTGGTCTCCAAACAAACTGTCGTTAAAGGCGTTCTTTTGCAACAATCTGTTCAGGCTGTTGTCGCCATCCTTTTGTTCACGGTAATTCCTTCCTAAAATTAAAATTATTTATCTTTCTTTGACGATTGATTTATTTTTCACTATATTTTCTAATTATAGCTGATTTTTTCTTCTTCTTATGGTTGCGATCTTGTTTTACTTTTTTGATTTTCGGATTATCTTATGGTTTTTGGTGCTGGGTTTCATTGAATTTTAGCTCCTTTTTAATTTCCTTTACTAGAGAAGCATTTCTGACAGTATTCATAGCTAGGGCCTTTCCTTTTCTTTTTTTTTTTTTAATCGTACTGCTATTCGTTCTTAGAATTAGACTGTCACTTGGTTTACTCAGAAAGTAACTTAGTCCATAAGATTTTGCTAAATTCTCTAGGCATGATTCCAAATTCCTACCCTTGATTACTTTGCAAGGATACAAGCAAGTGTTTGGAGTTAATTATTTGGATGCAATATATTTGTCCAGGCTGACTTACAGAGGTTGGATGGATACTCTAATCAGCCATGATTTCAACTTGATTTCTTTTGATCCACTCATTATTATAAATAGGACAGCAAGTACTTATTTATCTATACTCAACTGCACATGTCCTGTCTCCGTAGCCCATCTAGTAGCCTTGTTACATTGAATCTATGGTGTTTCGACTCATTTGTTTTCCCTTAGCTACACGTTTATAACACATTTTTGGACGTGTATGTAAGTCTGGTTCTCCAATTATATGGAAAAACTTAGAAAGATTGAGCACACGTTTTAGTTATATGCTTGCTCCAAGTCAATCATAGCATTGAATTGTCTTTGTAATTATGAACTTTCAGCTATAATCTTACCGTTTTAGTATGTACTTCTCTTTTGCATATCTACTGACTAATCCATCTTCAATTTATTCTTTAATAGTTATGAGGTAGGCAGAATAAATGTGGAAGTATGCTTTGTTATGGCTTGTGTTTGTGATTTCTAGCTTGTTGGTTAACTGTTATTATTTTCCTTTGTTATCTTTACTCCACTTTTGGTTTTTGTTAATTGAACCTAAGATTCCATTCCTTTTTCAGTTGTCAAATTGTCTGTACTGTATTTAATTTTACCAAACATTGCATTTTGCAGTTGTCAGGGAGCGATGCTGGGGCATCTGCACAACAGTCATCTTCCTTTATTACTCTAGTTAGACAATTTGTCACAGCAATGGTGGTTCTGGATACGTGGCAGTATTTTCTGCATAGATACATGCACGAGAACAAGTTCTTATATCGGCACGTGCACTCTCTGCATCATCGGCTTGTTGTTCCTTATGCATTTGGAGCTTTGTACAATCATCCAGTGGAGGGGCTTCTTGGTGACACAGTAGGCGGTGCCTTATCATTTCTCCTCTCTGGCATGTCTCCACGAACTTCTATCTTTTTCTTCTCTTTTGCCACCATCAAAACAGTCGATGACCATTGCGGATTGATGCTTCCTGGAAACCCCTTTCATATTTTCTTTAGAAACAATTCTGCATATCATGATATTCACCATCAGCTTTATGGGACCAAATACAATTTCTCGCAACCGTTCTTCGTCATGTGGGATAGAATTCTGGGAACGTACATGCCTTATTCACTCGAGAAGAGAGCAGAAGGGGGCTTCGAAGCACGGCCAACGAAAGAGTTCAAAGACGATTAATTAGTTATAATTAATTAGTTATACGGTGAGCATCCCTTTCCTTTTATTACGTAAAATGTACCACCAGTATTATTCCTTCTTTTTTACCCATCAGTGAACCACACTGCTTTTGTGATTTGTATATTCCTATATTCTTAGGATCTAAACTTCAAACTTCCTTTTTTTATATAGAGAAGTAATAATGATCTATTAGTCACGACTCACGCTCACTTAAGCCTATAAGCTTTTCAGGAACAGCTTCAGCCAGCTCTTCATCTCAATGGATAAGAGAGAAACTGGGAGTTCATATCCACACAAAGTTGTTTAAATGCTAGTAGTAGAACTTAGGGATTTTATTCTATAATTCATATACTTATTTTGAGAGGAGATATATTAACTTTTAATTCGAATTTAACCATTATTATCTTAATCTGTTGTTTTCATGCGAAATCTATATGATAACATGTAGGTGTTAAAGTCGAGAACATTTCAGAGATTAAAATCCAATGAACAATGCAAATAATAGTTTTTAAGGACTAACAAAAGCAAAGAAAACCATATGTATCAAATACTTTTTTCTAATAGAGTAGTTAAACTATCTTATTTAAAGATGTTTATTTATTCATTAAAGAATTGTTTAGTAAATCTAAATTTCCATATTACTTGACTCAGTAACATCAGACTCAGTCAGAGTCGTCCAGAAGCAAAATTTTAATTCAGAAACAATTGAGAACTGCTCAGCTCAGAACATCTAAAAAAACTCAATGCCAGCCAGCATGGACTTTTCTCAAATGGTGAAATAAATAATGTGGGGGCAATCGCATAACCAGGCAACATTGCACATTTCAGTGGAAATACCAAATTTGGAGAAGAGCAAACAAAGTGAGTGTTCCAAAAACAAAATTTTGACGTGAAAGTTGATTTGTCGACAAAATGAAAAAGTAGAACATGATTCATAACAAATTTAAAAACATAAATCCAAATCTTAAATCCCCTCAAACTACTATTCCAAGATTCAGTATCAATCCATTAGCAAATCCTAGCTCTCACTTGGATGATTGCTTTTCCTTTGTCTTCTGAATCTTCAGTACCTTCTTCACGATCTTTTGCTCTTCCACCAAGAAGGCCCTTATGATCCTGCAATAATCCCCAATCAACAAAACAAGTCTTGAACCGCTAAATACATGAATGCAACATGACATAGAAAGTCTCAAATGTTGATGAACAAACCTTTCTCGAACAGCACTTCCAGATAGAACTCCACCATAAGCACGGTTCACGGACCTACGGTTTCTAGGCAATCTAGACCTCTTATACTCAGCAGGCCTCAAATGAGGAATCTGCAAAATATTATAGGCTTATTTAAGTTCAACTGAGAAAACTATAATACTATAGTCAAACTGAAATACCCAGTTTTCTTTCTCCGTATTCCCACATTGTACTTCAATTGAAAAGCCATGAAACAATATAAATTTAAATAACGCTAATGATCAAAATGACCCTAAACGTGTATATAAGTTGAAATTACCATAACATTAAGTCTAAAACATCTCAAGATCAAAACTTCACAGAAACCTAAAAAGAATGAATCAAAATCTCCAATGAATCACATCTCAGCTCCCTAAAATCATAAACAATAAACCACTTCCTTATAAATAACTCAACAGTCATTCAATAAATTCCATCAAAATATTTAAGGGAAAAAAGGCATACTCCTTGAATTCTCTTGCCGGTAACAGGACATTTAGGTCCACTAGCTCTCTTCTTTGTCGTTTGATAAACCAGCTTCCCTCCTATAGCAGCAAAAGCAAAAAAGGAAACCACCGCCATGCCAATGCACCATCGATCATAAACAATCGTCCCATTGATTCAAATGAATAAAAATATATTTACGAATCTGGGTTTTGGAGAGAGAGATGGAAGAAGATACCTGGGGTTTTGACGACGCGGTGTTGGTTGGACTTGGTGGCGTAGCTGTGACGCGTGCGGTAAGTGAGCCGCTGAACCATTTTGGAGCCGCCTCTGGTGTTGGTTTAGGGTTTTGGATTGGAGGCGATTCAGTTGAGTCCCCAAGGTATATTTATCGCCAACCAAAATGGGTTTTAAACATCAACAGCTCGGCTATTGGGCTTCTTTTTCTTAGTTTTAAACAGCAATACTGCGGCTCTATTGGGCCTCTTTTCTAAGTTTTAATTTCAAGTGTAAACTACATCAATTGTCCCTAACCTTTTATTAAAATTATATTTCACTCACTCAACTTTTAAAAATTACATAATTGTCACTAAAGTTTTTGAAATGTTGCATTATTGGCACCCATCCATCTTCTGTTAAGAGACTGATGTGACACATTAATTTAAAGGGTTAATAACTAATTTAGCCCTTGACTATAACCAAATATCAATTTGATGCTTTTAATTTTTTTAATAATAATCCTAAAAATTTAAAGGTAAACTATCCAAATAGTCACCCAAGTTTTAATACTTTTTTGGTCACCAATTTTTTTTTTTGTTAATTTAGTTACTTCCACTAGATTAATTGTTATTTTTAGTCATTCCACCATTAAAATGCCTTGGTCCCTGAACGAAATACTAACGTGGTGGCCTTTTGATTGGTATAATAACAATTTTAGCCCTTAACACTTTACATATTTTGTCAGGTTGGTCCTAATTCTAGAAAAAAACCAATAAACTTAACCCTCAATGTTTGCATATTTTTTCAATTTAGTCTGAATTTAAAAATTATGATTTTAAGAACTTGAAAAATATATAAAATTTATTATAAAAGGATATAAAAATATAAAACATTTTTAAAAATATAAATTTACATAAAGTCTTAATTGCTATTTGGTCCTAATTCTAAAAATTCAATAAATTTAACCATTAATGTTTGCACATTTTGACAATTTAGTCCAAATTCTAAAATTTATAAATAAAATATTAAAAATATATAACATTCAAAAAATCAATCAAAACCCCAAATCAAAATAGGTTTTCTTAGTTATAATTTAAAATCATGAAGAACCCACAAAATGCTTACTTTTTATATATGCAACCGCACAACAGTGCAATTAAAAAAGTAAAAAAAAAAGTTCAAAAGAGAGAAACTTTACAAAACAAAATTCATCCTTTCATCTCCTTCCTCATTCATCTTCATGCTTCCTATTGTTCTCATACTTCCACTCAAACCTCACAATCTCAAATACCATACCTAATCCATACTCAACTTTACTAGATTGAAACTACATAATCACTTCATCATTGAGCACTCACCATTAAACCCACACCCAAAGTCGTTTTTTTTTTCTTTTTCTTTTATAGACACACCCAAACTGGGTTTCGCTTATTCTTTTAATGAGAAAAAATCGATCAACGAAGTACTGCTTTGCCTTAAGCATTTAAATCCCTCAAAGCCTTGCACTTTGCCGCAGAAATGGAGTCAGAGATGTTTCTATAAGTAAAGGCTTTTTTATTTGAATCCATTAACCAACTGTTGATCATGATGCTAGTTGGATTTGGTTGTGATTGATTCAAAAAATTAATTCAAAGGACTTGTTTAGTTCAGTGGGGTTTAAAGAAAAAAAGAAATTTTGATTCAAAAAATTCAAGAGAAATTGAAGGTTAAATTTTGTTGAATCTCTAAAATTTTTATTAAAATATAAGAAATATTGATTTGAATCCTCAACCAAATTCATATTTAAGTCTTTATGTAGTTATATATATTTTAATAATTTATATTTTTATGTCATTTTATAATAAAATTTATATACTTTCATGTTTTTAAAATTATAAATTTTTTGAATTTGGACTAAATTGACAAAATTTGAGCATTAAATTTATTGAACTTTTTAGAAATTAGGAACAAATTGACAGAATGTATAAAGTGTTAAGGGCTAAATTTGTTAAATTTGTTATCATACCAATCGAAAGACTGTCATGTCAACATTTGGTTTAGTGACCAAGGCATTTTAATGGTGGAGTGACTAAAAATGACAATTAATCGAACAGGGTGACTAAATTAAAAGAGAAAGAAAGAATGGTAACCAAAATAGGAATGTGTTAAAACTTGGGTCACAATGTAATAGTTTACCCTTTAAATTTCTAGAATTATTATTAAGAAAATTTTTAAAAGTATCAAATTGATATTTTAGTTATAGTTTAGGGGTTAAATTGATTATTAATCCTTTAAATTAGCATGTCGCATCACCCTCTTAACGAAAGTTAATATATAAGTGAAAAAAAGTAGCATTTTGATAACTTTAGTGACAATTATGTAACTTTTGAAAGTTGGATGTCTGAAATGTAATTTTAATCAAAGGTTAGGAACAATTTGTACTTTACCCTAATTTTAAATGAGTTAATTAATTATAAAAAAGGATTGATTAATTTTATTTAATTAATACTAATTAAATAAGTTACACAATATAATTACAATTTTGTTAAAATCATGATAATTTTATCGTATTATAATTTGTGTGCAAGCTTATTTAATTATTTAAATAAAATTAAATTACAATGATCGCATAATTTAATTTCACTTTTGGAGTTGATTATTTAATTTATTCATCCAGTTAAATACAAATCCAAAAAGTAAATTAATCCTAAGTCATCTTTTGTTTTACGGAGAAAATGTATTTATTGTGGATAGTAATATATGCAATCTATTTCTCATTCGTTGTTCCTATCCATTCATTTACCCTTTTTATTATGTGATTTATTTAAAGTTATATTAAACTAGCAAAGAAACCAATCAGACATAAATAATTGAAACATAAAATTTGTGTTTAAGTTCTAACTTTTCATCTATTAATTACAAAGTTATGTAACCATAGAGTTAATCCATTAAAAGTACCATGACTAATCTCCTCATTATATATCATTATAAAAGCTACTTATGTTAAGCTTTTATTCAGTGATATTATCACTTGTGTGTTATACTCTTGAGATATCCATAATCTTTTAGGTTAAATATGTTCACCTAAAACAATCCATATTTATCTTATGGTTACAACTGTATCTTCCATGAGGAAAAAAAATATTACTTATACTAATAATTACTAGTCATTTGTCCCAAAGAAATAACTCGTGGTCATATTTCATTTTTATAATTCACTCAATATAAATGAGAGGATACCATTTACTCTTTTAGGCAACTATTATTCCACTATTGTTAGTGAAGCCATATTAGTTCATGTACCAAATATCCCAACTTTTAACCTACTATCATGAGAATACATGTTTCCAATATATTAAAGTACATGAGTTATACACATATAACCATTCACTTGATCAAGATTTAAGTAAGTCACACCATGAACGTCACACGTGAATAAATTCACAAATAAGTCTAAGATAAATTCATCTTAGATATTATTCGATTTATTGCCCGTCTAAACAATCACATCTATATCACTATTTTTAGGAGTTAATCAAACTTTGATAGTCAAAATAAGCTATCTCTCCAAATGAACTTATAAATGACATAATAGCCCTAATATTAATCATTTGTTCAGTTGCTTTATTTACAAAACTATTAAGGATAAACATACAAAGAATATTAAATAATTATGAAGAAATTTTTATTTATTTAATCAATCCAAAAAATTACAAAGAAAGGCATAAATGTTGCTCTCTGCCACTCCTTAAGCCGCAAATGTTGAGGTTCACTCCGTCGAAGATGCCGAGGCACTTACAAGAGATGAATTTATAGAGGAGATTGCTCCTACTGGTGATAAGGATATAGATTCTGCTATTATTTCTCTTGTTGACAGTTTCATTGATGTGGTGGATGTAGAATTAATCTTAGGGTGTTCCATTTTGTACTACTTGCCCTTTGAAATAATATTGTAATGTTTCCTTAGTTTCTTTTTAAGTTATTGCTGTCAAATAACCTTTCCGCGAGCCCTTATATTTGTTAGCCCTTCACACATGCAATGTTTTATGGATGATCATGTGAATAAGTTAAGTCTCCAATGGGATCAAGGTATTTGAAAGGCGAGTTACTTTAGGAAGTATAATTCATAAGAAAATCGAATGTTTTAAAAATTTAAATGTTTGAAAAGGCACATTACTTTAAGAAATATGTGTCTCGAATCCTTTTTTTTCAAATCCACTTTTTATTTTAAAAAACGAAAATGGAGTCACCAATTTTTTTTAATTAGGTGTGATTTGATCACTTCAAGGCTTTGTCATTTTAATAAATTTAATAAAATGTTAGATTTATTAAAATCATTTTCAGTCTACAAAAATTCAAGAAATAGGTTTGGGAGTCGTGTTGTGCGGAAGAGTGTAAACGAGTAAAATTATTGTACTAAAAAATCACACTAAGTTCAATTTCTAGGAAAGAGAGGTGGATCACAAGGATCGCTTAAGTATTAGGTCTTTCCTAGCTAGAATATCACTCTTTCGTAATTTAATAGCACAATAAATCACTACAATCACACTCACAAAATATACAAAATAATACAATAAAAACACTAGAATTTTAACGAGGTTCAGTAAATTTTGCCTATGTCCTCAGGCACTACCAAATATATTTCACTCCAAAATACAAGTGAAGATTTACAAAGAGAGAGAAAAATGTCTTAAGTAGAGAATGGCAAATGTGGGTTAATGAAAAAATGAAAAATGGTTAAGCCTATTTATAGTGGAGGTTCAGGGATCAACTAGCAAAGTCACTATACAATTAGGGACCAAAATTTGCAATTATCTCATACCAAATCTCAATCCCACTCTTGGTGCCTTAAATCTCAGATTTCTAGTGCCAACATTTTGATACCCATATCTTTGTCTTTCCAAAGTATGGATGATTGCCAATAATCTCCACCTTGAAGATTTGATTAGGATAATCTTATCTTCACTCAATTCTTTCTGCCTTTGTCAACAATACTTGATAGTGCCTTTTTCAACTGTTAAACTTGCAGGATATTGATCAAGTTCAAATAATGTTCGAACATGGTTGTTGTTACCATCTTGGTCATCATATCTGCGGGATTATCTACAGTCTTAATCTTCTGAAGATGAATTTTCCCCTCATCAATAATTTCTAATACAAAATGGAATCGTACGTCGATATGCTTTGTACATGTATGATAGACTTGATTCTTTGCTAAATGAATAGCACTTTGACTATCACAATATACATTAATATGCTCCTGAACCAATCCCAAGGTTTTAACCATACCTTGTAACCAAATAACTTCCTTTACAGCCTCTGTTAATGCAACTGTAGATTGCAGTGTAGACTTCCAACTTATTGGTCCTCCAGCAAGTGTAAATACATAACCGATGGTTGATCTTCGTTTATCCAAATCACTGGCATAGTCAGAATCAACATACCCAATAACACCTTTACCAAGTGTAGTATCCTGCTTGAACAGTAATCCAACATCTATGGTCTTCTGAATATACCGTAGAATCCATTTCACTGCTTGCCAATGTCTTTTTCCAGGATTATGCATATACCTGCTCACTATACTAACTGCCTATGAAATGTTGGGTCTTGAACACACCATTGTATACATCAAGCTACCTACTGCATTAGAATACAGAACTTGTAACATGTATTCTTGTTCCGTATTCGTTGAAGGAGATAGTTGTGCAGAAAGCTTGAAATAAGAAGCCAACGGGGTACTTACAGGTTTTGTCTGCTCGTTCATGCCAAACCGCTATAGTACTTTCTTCAAATATTGCTTCTGAGACAAACTAAATTGCTTCTGAGACAAACTAACTCTGCCATGAGCTTTATCTCTGCATATTTCCATGCCAAGAATCTTCTTAGCTTCACGTAGATCTTTCATCTCAAACTCAAGGTTGAATTGAGTCTTCAATCTCTCAATTTCAACTTTACTCTTAGATGCTATCAACATATCGTCAATATATAAAAGAAAGTATATGAAAATTCCTTCTTGTAGCTTTTGAAAATACACGCAATGATCAAATTTACTTCTTGTGTACCTTTACCCTTTCATGAACTAATCAAATTGCTTGTACCACTGTCTCGAAGATTGTTTCAATCCATAAAGCGACTTTGTCAGTTTGCAAACCCAATTTTCTTTATCAGCAACCTTGAATCCATCTGGCTGAGTCATATAGATTTCCTCTTCCAAATCACCGTGTAAAAACATGGTCTTCACATCGAGCTGAACTAGTTCAAGATCATATTGCGCAACCAAAGCTAGTAAAATTCGAATAGACGAATGCTTCACAACTAGAGAAAACACTTCATTGTAGTCTATTCCTTCTTTTTGAGCGTAACCCTTTGCTACCAATCTAGCCTTGTATCGAATTTCATTTTTACCAGGAAATCCTTTCTTATTTGCATATACCCATTTGCATCCAATTGCCTTCTTTCCTTTGGGCAGTGTCACCAACTCCCAAGTCCTATTTTTATGAAGAGAATGCATTTCTTCATTCATAGCTTGCTTCCACTTTACACCATCAGGGTTACTTCTTGCTTCTGTGTAAGTAGAAGGAACACCATCATCTGCAATTGTAAGTGCATAGGCTACCATATCATCAAAGCGAGCAGGCATACGAATCTCTCTTCTTGATCTTCTATATGCAATTGAATCTTGTTGTTGTAGAAGTTCTTGAATTGAAACTTCTTTATCATTTGTTCCTTCAATATTAGCTGGATCGTTACCCTTTTCAAGCTCCACCTGCTGCAAAGTACTACTGGTTTTGTCATCCTTCTTTTATGAATCATTGTTCTTCATTATGGTTGATTCATCAAAAGTCACATTTCTACTGAAAACAATCTTCCTTGTATCAGGACATCAGAGATGATATCATTTTACTCCACCAGTTATACCCAAGAATAATGCTTTCTTTGCTCTTGGGTCTAACTTAGATTATTTTACATGATAATATGTAGTGGAACCACAAACATGTAAAGAATCAGAATCAGTAGCAGATTTACCAGTCCACATCTCCATAGGATTTTTTTTCCATTTATTGCAGTTAATGGCAAACGGTTAATTAGATGGCATGCATATGTAACTGCCTCAGCCCAAAATTTCTTGCCCAATCCAGTATTGGACAACATACATCGAACTTTCTCCAGTATAGTCCGATTCATATGTTCTGCCACCCCATTCTGCTGTGGTGTATCCCGAACAGTGAAGTGTCGCACAATGCCCTTATCTTGACATACTTGTAGAAATGGATCATTCTTGTACTCCGTACCATTATCTGAAAGAAGTCGTTTGACCTTTCGACCAGTCTAAGTCTCCACCATCTTCTTCCATTTTAGAAATGCATTCAAAACTTTACTTTTTCTTTTCATTAGATACACCCATACTTCTTGAATAATCGTCAACAAAAGTAACAAAATAATGCATACCTCACAAAGAAGCCACTTTGGTAGGTCCCCACACATCACTGTGAACATAGTCTAGAATTCCTTTCGTATTGTGAATTGCTGAACCAAATTTTACCCTCATCTGCTTTCCTAGAACACAATGTTCACAGAATTCCAATTTGCAAGAATTTTCACCTTTCAACAAGCCTTGCTTCGCCAAATTCTGCAAAGTTTTTTCACCAGCATGTCCCAATCGCATATGCCATAACCTAGTAGCCTCTGAATCTGCATCTTTCGCAGAAACTGTTGATGTTGATCCAATAACTGTACTTTCATTTAAATAGTACATGTTATTCCTTCTTGTACCTTTCATCACCGTCAATACCCCATCTACTACCTTTAGTAATCCATCTCTCAAAATGATTGTGAGCCCTTTAGATTCTAGGACCCCTAATGAAATGAGATTTTTCTTCAAGCTAGGTATGTAGCGAACATTTGTCAAGACTTGGATTGAGCCGTCGTGATTCTTCAATTGGATTGTACTTACTCCCATTGTCTTACAAGCGCTGTTATTGCCCATAAAAATAACTCTACCTTCTAGTTCTTTAAGACTAGAAAACAAGTCCTTATTAGGACACATATGATAAGTACATCCTGAATCCAAAATCCACTCATCTGTATGACATGCCATCGCCATGCCAATGAAGCTAAAGTCTGACTCTTTATCATGCTCCGCTACACATGCATTAGAAATAGCTTTGCCTTTTTGTAACTTAGGACAATTCTTTTTCCAATGCTCTTTCTCACGACAAAAAGCACATTCATCTTTGGCAGGTCTCCCTTTGGACTTTCCCCTTCTACCAGGTTTGCTGCTGTGTGAACAACCTCTTACTATTAAGACTTTGCAGTTGTATCTTTGTGATCCTTTTTGTAACACCCTAAAAATTTCTACAATAAGATATTATCCTTAATATAGTAAAATAAGGAAATAAAGTGACAAGAAGAGGAAAATTGAGTTATGTCACTGGGAAGTATATTATGACATATTGATTCAATAAAGGACTAAATTGTAAAAGTAAAAAAAGTTTTGTGGCGTAAGAGTAAATACTCAAAAGTTGAAAGACTAATAGTCCAAATATTTTAAGGGTGGAATGATCTAGAAACCAAGGAAAATTGATGAATTAGGACCAAATTGAATAGGTGAAGAATTATGAGGGATTAAATTATAATTTTACCAAATTAAGTGATAACTAAAGAATAAAATTTTAAAAGATCACAAAGGGCAAAATGGTCAATTGAAAGAGAGAGAAATCTAGAAAGTAATGATGATGTTCGTGATATTTTATAATATTTAATTAGATAATTATTATTTATTTAATATTTTAATAAGATATTTTATTATTTTATTATTTTATTTAGTCGTATATATGTGTGTGTGTGTGGAAAAAAAATACAAACATACACCATCCATCATCTTTTCCATGCACTAACCTGAGAGGAAGAGAGAAAGAAAGAAATTTTTACTTTCTTTACAATTTGGTCCTTCTACAAAAAATTCACCATTTTCACCCAAAAATCAAAAGAATTTCCATGGCTACCAAGAGAGAAAAATGTTAAGGAGACTATGGGAAGTTAGAATATCAAGTTGGATTCAAGAAAATAAAGCTAGGAAGCCGAAGGAGAGAGAAAATCAAGTTAAAGATTGAAATCAATGGAACAAGGTAAGAACATCAAGATTTCAATACATTTTTAAGATTAATATTATTGAAAAAACATGGAATTGATGTTAATGTAGAGTTTTATTATATATGGTATCATGTTCTTGATATGTTAGTGAAGAGAAAATAAGAGAAAGTAATGAGAAATAGTGTAGAGAAAGAAAATAAGGGTGTTATAAACATGGTAAATAAATATCTTGCACTAAAATAGTTTTGGACAGCAGCAGTAGGCTAATTTTGAGTCTAGTTTCTTATAGAAGAAATGGTGTAAGCAATGAAATTGTGAATTGTGAGATATAATAAATTTAGTGAGACAAGGTCAAAATGATTTTGGGTTCCCCTGTTATGACTTTGGAAAATAATAAAAAATTGGAGAAAAATAATTAGGTCCTTAAAGTTATATTTTTAAAATCCTGAATGAGTCTATTTTCAATAGAAACAAACGAGAACATCATCTGAATCCTGTACAATAAGATGATTAATTTTTAGTAAAGAAGGGTTAGAACTGTCAGACAGCAAAATAAGGGTGACTTTAAAGAATAAACTGTACTTATTGGCTAAACCAAAAATTCTGAAAATTTTATGGTAAGAAGATACGTAAGTCTAGTTTCATAAAAAATTAGCATATCTTAATTTAGAGTTCTACAGTTCAAGATATAAATAATTTAGTAACTATGACGCAAATGGACAGTTTTGAATATACATATAAGTAAATAGTAAAATTATTGATAATGTTACCTATAGCATGTTATATAAATATAGGATGTGGAATGGAGAGGAGGAGGAGGAAAATATGTATGAATATTCAGCTAGCATGGCTAATTTGCATGTTTTAGGCTCAGGGACTAAATTGAATAAAAGTAAAACTTTATGGGAAATTTTGTAAAAATGTTAGAAATGACCAATTTGCATGAAATGGATTATTTTATTATTTAAAATTGCAAATTGAATGAAATTATTAACTTAGTTCAAGATCGGGGAAAAACATGTTTTAAGGATTAAATTGAAAAGTGTTGAAATTATGGAAAATTATGATATTTTATAGAATTCATGGGTTGTTATCAATTTGAATGAGAATAACGGCTGGAAATAAGGATTAAATTGCAAAAATTTTATTTTTTTGAGCCTAAGGATGAAATCATCATTAATTTAAAAGTTTAAGAGCAAAATGGTAATTTTGTTTAGAGCATTAATTGAATGTATTAGAACATGAAATAAATGAAAACAATGATCAAATTTATTTATAAAGATCCGGATAACTCGAATACGAGACTTGAACGTAGAAAAGAAAAGATATCAGATTAATAAAATTATAAACATGAACAAGCAACGAGGTAAGTTAGTGTAACTTGAATTGTATTTTTAAATATATGAAATATCGATATAATGAATTATCTGATTTATGTTTATGAAGAAATGGCAAGAGAATGATATTTATCATGACATGTAAATATGTAATTATCTTTGATACGTTGATACAAGGAAATTAAGTATATTGAGACAAGTAATAAATTCAAGTAAAACATGTCGAGAAAAATAAGTATGTTTAAGGGACAATCTGTTTGATTTTAATTGGTTCCAAATATGAACGTTAGATGAAATAAAATATCTGATAAATAAATCGGTAACTCCGGTAATGCTCCGTAACTCTATTCCGGTGATGGATTTGGGTTAGGGGAGTTACACTTTTTATCTTTCTTTCGAGTCTCAGATCTATACAACGCACTACAGACTGTATCAAATGTGATCGTATCCTTCCCATGAAGCAATGTGGTGGTAAAATGATCATATTCATCAAGAAGGGAATTCAACAACAATAATGCATTGTCTTCATCTTCAAATTTCTCATCCAAATTTAGCAAGTCTGCTAAAATTTTATTGAATGAGTTCACATGGTCATTCATTGATATATCGGGTGCATACATGAATCGATAAAGTTTCTTTTTCATATAAAGCCTATTTTCAAGACTTTTCGTTAGAAACTTTTCTTCTAGTGTATCCTACAACTTCTTCGCTAATGTCTCCTTCATGACAGAGTACTTTTGCTCTTTGGCCAAACATAGGCGAATTGTACCACACGCCTGTCTATTGATCTTGGCCCACTCCTTGTCATCCATCTTTTCAGGTTTTTCTTCAAGGACTATATCCAGCTCTTGCTGACATAAGACATCTAGGATCTCACATTGCCACATACCAAAATTATTGGTACCATCAAATTTCTCTACTTCAAATTTTGTATTGGTCACAGTAGTCTTTGCTGATGACGATGCCTTTGCCATTTTTCTCCTCAGTCCCAACTACTGTATATGTAAACAGTACCGTCAATATGAATAGTGTCATGGATGAACAATACCGTATACGCAAATAGTATCGTAAACGATCGTATTTCCCAAGTACGAATTTAGCTTGGACACCAATTGTTGTGCGGAAGCGTGTAAAAGAGTAAAATTATTGTAATAAAAAATCACACTAAGTTCAATTCCTAGTAAAGAGAGGTAGATCACAAGGATCGCTTAAGTACCAAGTCTTTGCTAGCCAGAATATCTCTCTATCGTAATTTAATAGCACAATAAACCACTACAATCACACTCACAAAATATGCAAAATAATACAATAAAGAACACTAGAATTTTAACGAGGTTCAGCAAATTTTGCCTAAGCCCTCGGGCACTACCAAATATATTTCACTCCAAAATACAAGTGAAGATTTACAAAGAGAGAGAAAAATGCCTTAAGTAGAGAATGACAAATGTGGGCTGATGAAAAAATGAGAAATGGTTAGGTCTATTTATAGTGGAGGTTCAGTGATCAACTAGCAAAGTCACTATACAATTAGGGACCAAAATTTGCAATTACCTCATGCCAAATCTCAATCCCACTATTGGTTCCTTAAATCTCAGATTTCTAGTGCCAACATTTTGATACCCATATCTTTGTCTTTCCAAAGTATGGATGATTGCCAATAAGTTAGTTATGTAAGAGGAAGGATTAGTACCCTCATAATGTCCAAAGTTGGTACCAAATTGATTACTTGATGTCTTAATGTCGAAAGTTGAAAATTCGAATAGAAATTGAAATACAATCCCTCTTTGCATGGTGTTCTTTTTAATTAAAATCACTTAGTTAAATTAAAATTATGTAAAAGACCTTCTTATTTCGAGATTACCAAAATGAAAAGGTCATGTCCTGAAGTTAGAGCACGACATCTCGAATCCTTGAAAATAAAATTGCTCATTATTTAATTATTATTTAAATCTCATGTGTTTATAGTTTTAAAAAGAATGTTAGGTTATTTAGGTTCAAAGAGAGAGTCGAACCCCGTAAGTTAGGACACAACTTCTCGAATCTCTAAATAAAGAATGTTGCCTCGGTTTTAAAATTTCCCTTTTTATGCATCGAGTAAAAATGAATGTAATATTTAAAGCGATATGCATTTAATTTATTTATTCATAGTATGAAAATGGACGAATATATTTAAACATGATACATGACATGAGAATAGCAAAGTAATATAAACTAGCCATGTAGGTAAAACATCTATATTAGAATGATAAATAATAAATAAATACCATAATAATAATGTAACTATAATAATAATAAAAATATTAATAGCAATAGTCATATCACTATCATAATATCAAAGAAAATAAATAAATAAAAATATGTAATAACCACCTAAAAATGCATAAAAAGAATATAAACAACATAAATTTTAAGTGCTAAAATAAAAATAGTAATTAATGGGGTAAAATTAAATAAATGAATGATTAAATTGAAATTTAAATGGAATTTAAAGTATGAATTATATAAAATAAACAAATAAATAAATAAAGCAAAATAAGGGATTAAAATATAACATGCGAAAAGGAATAGGGACCAAATGGGTAATTGTTCCAAACCCAATACACGTGCTGCTTCCAGGAGTGACTAATGGTCAGAAGACCAAAATGAAAATAAAATTAAATTAAATGGTAAATTTAAAAGAGAAAAGAAAAATTAAATTAGGACTATATCAAAACATGCTCAAAAGCGGAAGGACATGGGCAACAATTATCTCATCCCTTTAAGAAACACGCAGATCTAAAGGGGGTTGGGTCCGGTTGGCAGATTATGCCCAAAAAGACGCCGTTTTGGAGTTTCTAGAACCAGGCCAAAACGACGTCGTACCAGTGCCCTATTTAAGTTAAAATTTTTTGAAAAAAAATCATTTCTCATTTTTTTTTAAAAGAAAAAAAAACTTCCTTTCTCTTTTGTTTTTCTCTCAAACATCCCTATGTCTGGCTATAGGGTCCGACGAGCTCTTGCGGCAGCCACCGGTCATCGACTATAGGACTCACTGTCTCTAGTGGTTGAAATTCGTAGGCCGACCTTCTTTTCAACCGTTTTGACCCCCAAAACTCAGATTTGGGGTCAATATCTCCGAAAACTCCATAAAAAAATCGAAAAACCCTTCGATTTCTCTGTATTTTGATGGGTACCCCACACCCTCCTTTTCGATGTGGCCTTAGATGAACCAAAGACGATTCAGAGGTCTCACGCCAAAAGGAGCTGTCCTTCATCAGAGACAGTGTCCTCGTCCACTCGTGGTGGTGGAATATGAAGCGGCCCGGTAAGTTTTTCAACCTTTTTTTTTTATTTTTTTTATAAAATAAAATAAAATAATAGATTTAAAATAAAAGAACCACATTTTAAATTTTTTTATTTGTATTCCGTTTCGATTACTTCTTGTGTGTAAACAATACAATCAGTTCATTAGGCTTTTATAGTCGATTAATTACAATATTTTTTTTTTTTACTTTTCTGCCTCTGTTTTTGTCTCTTTCTTTCTTCTTTGCAAGTATCCATGGCAAGGGGCTGAGTCAACGGTGGTGGAGAAGCGCGCCCTTACCATTTTAGTGAAATGGTGGCAGAGAAGGTAGACCTCGGGGCGAGGGGACTTCGAGAAGCATGCCCGCTGACGTGGCGAAGTGGAGGAGCGGTGGCAGCTAGAGTTTGGGTTTTTTCTTAGGGTGTCTGAAAATTGTTTAAGGCTTGGGCTTGTAAATTGGGCCAGTGTATTTTTTTTTTGTAAATGGATTTTATTTATTAATTATTTGTTTTGTTTTGGTTTGAGTTTATTTATTTGTGTTAGACCGGGTAAAATTGAGCTATTACAACGTGATCTAAGAAAGTTGAAAGCTTTGAATTTGAAAAATCTAAGAGCTTAAGAAGGCGAAGTACTTTAAGAAGTATACAACTGAAAAAATTAAGTGCTAGAGAAGGTGAATGTGACCTAAGCTGGTCAAAAGCTGTAAAAAGCCAAGCGCTTGAGAAGACAAAGTACTTTAAGAAGTATGTGAACTGGGCAGGTCAAAAGCTTTGAAAAGCTAAGTGCCTGAGAAGATGAAGTACTTGACTTGGGGAGATCGAAAGCTTCGAAAAGCTAAGTGCTTGAGAACACAAAATGCTTTAAGAAATACGTGACTTGGGGGAAGTCAAAATATTTGGAAAGTTAAGTATCATGTTCGATTCATGCTCACCGCACCAATTATTGATACAAAAAAAGTTGTGATGATTTGTGGTGGTTCACCTAATGGGTGGAAAGCTGTAGGAAATTAAGATGTTCAGAATGTAGATGCCAATAAATAAATGAATAGGAGAGGAGAAAGTTGTGAATGTTATAGGAAAGAGTGCCTTGGCCCCTTTTCACGATGCCTGTAAGCCTTTACGGGATTTTTTTATAGTTCTCAAGGTATCAATGTTGCCCATTTATTGATTTCAAACTCCCCAAAATTTAATTGAACTATTAAAGCCTTGTGTCATGTGTTGTCATGTCTAGGAAATTGATACGTGTAATGTTTGAATGATAGATATTTTGTTTGTGTCAAATGTATGGTCACATTGGTTCAAGTTTGCGAGGTTTTTTCGTTAATAAATCGCATGTATCACTATCCGCAGTAAATGTATTTTTTCGTTACGAACAAGAGATGACTTGATATTTAAATTATTTTCTTTATTACTTAAATAATTTGCAAGTAAACAATATAAGTCTGCATAATTTCATGACAACATATTAATTAGATTAATTTGCTCATAGATTCTATTACAATAAAGTCGTCATAATTTTAACGAGATTAAAATTGAGTTGAGTTAATAAATAAATTAATTAATTAAATGAATAAACAATATTTTGGGCATAAGAAATATATTTATTGGTATGGATAAATTATATAAATTGATTAAAGACCCATGACAAGGTCCAACTAGGCTCAGTTAAGAGGTAAGGGCGGCCATGCCCCAATCCAAGAGAGGGTGTGGTCATCAACCCTATACACTCCTAATAGGAGTGTGCCTTTCCTATTAAAAATATTATTATTCAAGTACACTTTGTTCTATTTTCCATATAATTATAGTGATGAATGGTTAAAATAAAACATCTCTCTTGTATCCTTATTCTGTCAAAATATAATCAAGTTATTTCTTAAAATAAATTTTATATTTTGATAAAAATTTATCTTTGATTTTAGCTCATTTGAAAGTTTACATAGTTTTCATCAATTTACCAACATAACTCACACTCTAACAAATCAAGATTAAAATTAGTGCAAAAGATTAAATAGTAAAAAGTCGAGAACAAATAAATCCGCCAACTCTAAAAATAAAGATATAACTTAAATAGTATATTTATTATTATAAATATCACAGACTATAGATGTCAAAATTTTTATTTAAAATTTTCAGTGTGCTTACAAGCATATTTTTCAAACTGAGTTTTTCAACATTTCCTTAGTCAAAGATATTGATCACCACCATTATTAGCATGCAAAGATGAGTGTATTCTTTTTACAAAGAAAACATGATATATTTATTCAAAATTTTTATATATCTGAAGATCACATACCTCATAGTTGATGGACTCATTTGAGGTTAAAACTCTAATTGGTGTTCATGCAATACTTCCCATTGTTGTTGTAGTTAGCATTAAGTGTGTAGAATTTGCAAAAACCCAGGCCATAAGAATGGTGAAAATTTTGCAGGTGTTTGATTCTAGACCATGACATAAATTGGGTTTTTGTGGAAAACCATAACGGGTTAAGCTTTGTTTCAGCTATATTGTAAAGCTTCAACAAAGCACTAAGTCGTTTGATTTTGAGGATTTGTCTGGTTGGTTGATCTTCAAGATCAAATTCGAGTATTTTGACGTTATTGAATGAAGCTTTAAGTAATATATGCAAATTAAATTGGAACTGAAGCTGCGACTTATATTTATACAAAAAAAATAATTTGAACATGCTACTGATCTGCAAACACAAGATAGATTTTGTCTTGAAAGAAAAGAAAAGCTGTAAAAGTTACTATCATTCTGGAATTTTCAAACCATACTCTATACTTGGATTTCTTCATTGATCATCTATCAGAATTCAACTTAAAAGTACAAAGATGATGACGACGACGATGTCTTCTAGGACCAGTCTTCCTCTACTAACTTCGCTATACACATCTTTTTATCTATGTTACTTTGACTCTTCATTTTTGTTTAACTATCCAACTTCCTAATTGTATCAGATACGGCAATGGGATATGGCTTTCTTTCAAAGGTGGTTTAGAAAAAAATTAATCAGAGTCGGAGTAACTTAGCTCTATGACCAAAAAAGAAAGAACAAGAAAACCCGAAAACAAAGAGAAAACAAATCAGCCAACCCTCGGGTGCAGTTTTGGGAGCTTCTAGTTTTATCTGCACTGTATCACTTCTCCAAGTGTTGAAACTTTCTTGAGGTTATTAATCTTCCATGTTGAAGAAATTAACCACTTGAGAAACTTTTTGTCATCAACATTCAACTCAAGACCTGTTGTGGATAGGATCTGATCCTCTTCGAACTCTTCGTTTGCTTGTTCGATTCGGATCGAATTTGTTGTTTACAAAAGCTGGTTTCTTCTCAGTACTCATTCCCTTCGTATCGACAGCCTTAAGAACACGTTGACTATGCCTGAAGACAAAGTCTATATTTCTCAAACCAGACACTTCAACTGGTTGAAGTGCTAATAACCCCAAAAAGATGAGCAATATGATCACTCTTTGAGCACTGCAAACCATTTTTTTTTTCACTGGACGGAACAGAACTGAATTCAACTCAAACAAACTGAACAGACACTGTGTCTTTGTTGAGTCAGTGTGTTGTTATGTTCCATTGCTGTAGATAGCCCTGTTATTTATCTCTGTTGTTGGATTTGGAAAGGACTCTAAAGGGCATTAAAAAAGCAATGATGGGACCCAAATTTAAAAGAGGGAGTTTTGGGATTCACTAAAATCATGTCTGCTATCTAAGCAAATTAAGGCTGTTATTTGGAAGAATCTGACAACCATGAATAAAGGGTTTGGAAATTGGAATAATACCCTTGAGAAGCCAAGTATCTTTTGTTGAGCTACCTTCTATTATTATTAAAGTTACAACATCAATTTTAATAAGACAATGAATCGAATAATTTATTAATTTTAATTAATTAATTAATTCAACTAATTAATCCCTACACAATTTTTATAAGGTAAAAAGAGCTTGTACCTATCTCGCTCAAAATCCTAGAACCCAAGCATGGTGACCCATCTATATTAACTCTTTATCATTTGCCACTGTTTTGTCTGCCAAAACTAGGGCCAACCAACCAGGTCTCTTCTTTGGACTCTTGCCACATCATCCGACCAGTTCCTATGTGTACATTCAACTTGGGACCCACTTATTCCAATCTAGCATGCTTCTCGAATGGATATAATTCTACTTTTTATTTTATTTTATATAATTAGGGTTGTAATGTAAAATACAATGATTTTGTCATTTAATCAAAAGGTTATGAACTGAGATGTTTTAAGAAAATTACAGATCTTTGTGATTTATAGAATACGACATGTATTGCTAAAACTAACAAATATAATGATTGTTTCATAAAAATGATGTGAAAATTACTGCAAATTAAGCCAAGAGTATTAAAATATAAAGCCATTCCTTTGATACTAAGAAAAGGGTGGCTTTGTTTTCTTTAATGGAAATGACTGGTCAGACAGAAGCCATGGATGGACCACTTAGAACTGCTAGATTGCTTTGCAGCAGTAGCAACCAAAGTTAATTCCATTAAAAGAACGAGAATTTTTTTTTTTGGTTCATTAAAGAACGAGAATTTAAAGTGAAAGTATGTGTGTATATATATGTGTGTGCAAAAAGAAGACCCACTTCTAAAATAAAAAAAAAAAAATAAAGAAAAAACTTGTGTTTTGTCCCTTAATATGTTTGAATGTTCTCGTTTATCCATGTAGGATTATATATATTTCTTTTACTTCATCTTTTTTTATTAAAATATGCAAAATACCACATGCAAGTTGGAACATTCTAAAGCATAAATGCTTGCACTTTAGGGTTAGTTTATGGAATGGGGATTTGATGTTGGGATGAGATGTGAGTTTAATGGTGACTGGCTGGCTGGCTGGCTGCTCATACTCCATCCATTAGTATTTCACTCCATCTTGGCTTGAACTTGTCTTAGTTAATGTTCTGATTCTCCACTTCTTATCAATACAATTGAACAACAAAAAAGTTTTAGGGAATGAAAATCAAATTCTGAGCTGCTTTGATAAACTACATTGATGTAACATATCAATGAATTATTTGAGGCATTTGAATTTAGAATTAAAATATTTATCTTTTAATGATATCATAACTCAAATTTAATTTAATTAATTATCTTGTTTTCTTTTTAAGTGTAAATACAATTTTAAATTACAAAGTAATATATATTTATAAGAGTAATCTATGTCACTAACTATTAGTAAGTTGTTTTTATCACCCAACTATAAAAATTATAAAATGATCACTTAACTATTCAATTTTGTCTTTTTTTATCACTGGCGGGCTAATAGTAACAACTTTTTGAAATGTTAACCAACTGATGACCAGAAAAGATAAAAAATAAATAATTGAGTGGCCATTTTATAACTTTTCATCATTAAGTGAATAAAAAAAAAATTTACTAATAATTAAAAGACTGCTAATATAATTTATTCCAATTAGAAATAAATTCTTTGAACCAACTATTATTCAATTGAGGAGCAGGCCTAATTTGAATCTTTTGATTAGTCATAACAAGTATTTTAAAAGAAAAAAGGAGTGAAAAAAAAGGAGGGAAATAAGGGTGATTGTAGATTGTCGAGGTTGGTCTAAAAGTAGATACTTTTAAACTTTGATTTAAACCAAAGGCAAAAGGGGCCCATTCCGCTTGATGATGAGGCAGTGTAGCCACTGCCAGCCTCGATGGTCTTTGTGCAAATGAGACCCTCCACTGAATCCCTGACCCAACTCCCACCCAAAGTATTAAAGAAAGCTAAAGTCACTCTATTTCTTCTAATTTCTATTTCTTACATTTCCCAAATCCCAATCTTCCAATTTTCTTTTTATATCCAATTCCTTTTCGACTATATTTTGAAATCTGCATCTAACAAGCATTGCATATGTATATGATCTAGTAATTTAACGCTTACTTCATCGTCTTAAATACATACCTGAGCAAAAGCTTTTGAACCCTTTTTTTTAGACTAACAACAAATATTTATATCTCAGAGTTCCAATCTGAGACATGCATATGTTTTCACTTGGCAGAGACCACAAAATGGAATGTTACCAAAAACACAAGTTAAAGGCAGAATCTTTAACTGGCTTTACTTTTAAGGTTGTTCCCATATAGATCATGATCAAGTCTGGTCGAGAATATATGCTCTTTTCTTTATAAAAAAAGAAAAAGAATACCACCAAGTATTGGCATCCATTGATGTGACCAACTAGTTTATTGGCGTCTGTAGTGGGACTCGCATTTCAGATTTTAACGATTCCCAAATGGTATTCGAATTTCACCACTTTTGCTTTAATGAGGTAAATAATTTAGATTCATAAACACCATTTGTTTACTTCTTTCTTTTATTCCTCCCAACATCCCCATACAACTCAAACCATCCGGATTTCAACAAGTGCCAAAAACAAATCTCTCTCAACACTGATAGAAAATTTCATAGATTTGATAGATGATACTAGTACAATATCTGATATATCGGATACAAATGTCAAACACGAAAATTAAAAATAAATAATAGAATGAATAAACAATAACATATGGCGACCAGTTTCTTGCAATCCAATCAACAGAAATTGAAAATCTAGATGGTGAGAATGTGTGAAGTTCACATACAAGACACAATGATGGGCACAAGATATGAACATGACTGAGTCACCCATAGCGATTCATTGAAACAGAAATCAGTAGAGCTCCAAAGCTCTGTCCACCAACAATTCGTGGAATAAAAAGTTCAAAGATTTTCAAGTTCAGTGATAGGGCAAATGAGCAGAACAGTCATCAGTGTTCATCAACTAGCAATATAATGGCAGTGCAGAGCTTCGCGCTTCAAACGCTTACCTGCTGGGGACTCATTGTAGTTCCTGATGCAATGGTAAAATGCATACCCCTATGTTGCCCGGATTGTAGCACAAAAGCAACCTGTGTTGCAGCCGCTGCCACTTCCTGATATGGATACAATACAATATCAACTGAAGTATAAAAACCATGTCTGTGATGTAGCCTTTTGTTTAACTTGATGCTTTCCAGGCTTCCCCGGGGAGAGAAATAAAAAAAGTGGTTTTCAAATTGAAAGTAGGAAGTAATGATAAAATAACCTGTCTTTGCCTTCGTTGCTGTAATATACTCATGGCCCAGGCCATAATGTAGCATGGCAAGAGAAATACAGCAGCACGAATAAAGAAAAGCTGAAACATGAAACAAAGCAATTTAAGAAGAAATGGCTCCAATGGGATGATGACTTTAATATGGATGACTGAGAAATGCTATGCGAGCTTTTGGCAAAACTTACGGAGAAGAAAGTAGACAAATCTTCATCTGAGTCGGGATCGGGAACATTCAATGCATGGCGCAATAGCAGAAGTCCCATTAACTGATAAAAATGAAGAAAAGAATAATATTAATCACTTTAAAAATGAAGTCTTAATTAAATGGTCAAGTACAAAACTGAAGGTCATCGAGTTAAATGCTGTAAAATCCTTTGTCCAAATTAATTCATCAATATATTTCCTTCAGGCATAGTTTATATATTAATAAATAGAAATGATAATAGTCCAATTTTCAGGAATTAATGTTAAACTCACTTAAACAAGCATGTTAAACATGATTATAAATTGAATGTGTCGAGGAGCTTCATAACTAAAAGCTTACAATTAGTGCAGCTGAACGGCAAAAAGCAGCTCCACTGGCATTTGATGCAGCACATTCATCATATTCGGTTTCCAAAAACTGCCGTTCTGCCTCTGCAATGGCTAAGAGGCGCGGATCACGCAAGTCCAGTGGGGTGCCAGAGATTGTCCAGACTCCACTACAAGACAGATATAGAAATTAATAAGATGGTATCTTCCAAACAGATCATACAGAGTAGTTGTCAGTGTCATCTGCAAAAAACATGTGAGGCCATCAAACTTACCCAATATCGATAGAGGTTTCTTCAGTTTGGGTGCGAGGTAGAGCAGTGTAACCTGGTTCATAAGGCTGCAAGGCAAACAGAAAGGACAGACTACCTCAGCAAGGAGACATAACCAAATATGAATAGCACTAAGCATGAACTAAGAATTTAACAACGCATCAGCAGTAGTTAAATGCCTAAATGTATCTGACCCCAAGGTTGCTTAAATCCAACCACAGCTGTGATAAATTCTGAAAAGCAACATACATGATAAGCCGGGAAAGCCGGGGCTCAAAAGATAAGGGTTTTTCCCATAAATCAAAAGGCTAATAAAAATTCTTCATAAAAGCCATCGATTTCACCCTCTTCCACACTCATGTAACTACTTCGGAATCCTCAAACTTGGCATTCCTTGCACAAAAGGCCTAAACTTTTGCTAGTTCAAATGAAAAGGGATGAAACCAAGGTGCAGTAATCGATGAATGTTACTAAACAAAATAACGAAATTGATAGGGGATGCTAAAGCAAGTACATACCTGATGACATATCTCGCACTTTATATTGCCTTTCTCGTTGCACCAATGCTGCACGCATTTTCTATGTGCATACTGCAATTTGAAACATATAGAATTCAACAAATGACTGTCATAAATCTTGTTTCATGTACTATTTAAGAAATACCAAAGCAATTACTGATCATGGCGAAATATGCATAATTTTATGAGGTTCATTAAACTGAAAACTAAATCGTGAAGAAAGCTTTAGATAATGCACTTTCTATTTCGGGAAAAAATGTTCTTGATCGAACTTTTTTTCGTGAAAAAGAAAAGAAATGCAAGTTAAACAAATATATATATATATATATATATTTAATAATAATACCTTGAGGCTGCCACTGCAGGCACATGGAGTCTCAAGATTCTTAATGGAATCTTCATCCTGGCAAATGCGGCACTCCGCCGACTGAATCAGCGGCTCCTCCTCCTCCTCTCCGTTGACAACCCCCTTCTCCTTAGACTCCAACAAGCACGACGACCCCGGAACCTCCGTTGAGGGACCAGCATCCGACTCCTCCGGCTTCATCAGACGGTCGACACCCAAAACCAGGTGATCACTCATAATTTCTACAAATTTAACCAAAGAGAAAAAAGAAAGAACTTAGATTTCTAACTATTTAATTCAATCAGAAAAAAATAAAATAATAAGAGGAAACCCGGAATCGCTCTGAGTTAGAGCAGCGAAACCGGGGGTTCCAAACAAATGAAAGAATGAGAAAGTACTGAACGAAGAAATCAAAGACAAAAAGAATTAAAAAGATAAAAATAAAAAATTTACCTTCAGCGGGAAAAAATGGGAATTTGTGTTTAATTAAGGGAACGAAGAAATAGGAGAGAAAATTTCTAATTAAGCTTGTCTTTCATTTTTCTCTTTTGTTCTTTGGCTACGCACGCGTTTTTCCTCTCTAAATTTCCGTTGATTGGGAGCTTTTTGTAAGAAATTTTGCTTTTCCTCAAATATGTGATAATAGTAAGAATATTTTTTTTTTTAAAAAAAAAAGAGAGGAGAAAATTGGTGAGCTGGTGAAAGACTGGGATTTGAGTGGAAAGAGACATGGAGAAGTCAATCGATACGGCTCCAAAAGGGTATTTTTAGAATTTGAGATCGCCAATGCACATTAGCTGGCTCACCTCCTTTTCTCTCTTTCGGTGCCTGTCCTTGCTATTTTATATATATATATATATGAAAATTTGTTAAATTTATGAAAAATAAGAAAATCTAACATGCTAACATTATAGAACATAGTATCATATATGTACACATATGTGTGTTACACCCTATTGGAAGAGAAGAACAAAAGGTAATTTCAGGGGTGTGTAAGAGAACATATGAGAAATGAACAAAATTTTCTTAAGAAAACAAGGCAGCCATTGTAAGGCACTTCAGGGACAATATTTGAGGAAGATCCAGTGATACAGCTCTGAAAATACCCCCTGCTCTACTTCCCACTACTACTATTTCATCAGTTTTTATCTAATCCTGTAGTGTAGGTAAAAAATGAACAGTCAAGTGGTATAATAATAAAGGTTTTGGAACTTCCGGTATATACACAATCGGAATCTAGTCATCTATCCCGGTTCCCCCATGAAAAGATTACACTCAATCCCACGGTAAAAGTTGATGATATACAGTTATATTTCCCACTCACATGGTGAACCTAAGTGGAGGGCATATTAAACCAAGGAAGCATAATGATAATATACCATCATAAGACATGCATTCTCCTCCCTTGGCTGCAAACTCGTAAACCAATCTCCTCAGGACAACAATATCATTTTCTGCCAATACGAGTCACTATATATCGTCCTTTCTCTAAATCATACACTGTCTTCAACTCAGGTTTCCTCCATTTCAATATAAACCAAGCTATGAACATCAATATTGCAGAAACGGCAATGATGGAGAATAGCGTGGGTGAATCATTCATGACAATGGTAGTTATCCAATCAATTTGCGGCGCATCCAACTTGGCCGTGTTTTGTAATATGAAAGCTCCCAAGGCCCAATCTAGTGGTATATTTTCTACCCGATTAGCAAAGCTGATCCTGTTTAAAGGCTGAATCACATTAGTAAAATTTCAATTCTGAGAAAGAACAAGAACACTATTGACAAACCCCCAATTTGATATTACTATATGGAGGAAAGCCACAGTGCCCAAAAAGCCATCGAACAAACATGGTTTGTTTGCTTTTGAGGACACTTAGCAGGAAATATACCTTTCATCATCCAAAGCAATTCCAAGGCTATCATGAAGTAAGGCCACAATATATGCTGAAGAAAAACAATAGCGCAACAATTCTTCCTCACCAAGTGATTGGTGCTTCTTCTTCAATTTTGACCAATCTTCTCCACAGAAATGTTGCCCCGCCATCATGACATCAGAAAGAGAGGCCCTTTGATGCAACCTAAAGAACTAATCCAACAAAGAGTAGTCAAACAAAGAAATGGAAGCAATTTAAGAAACAGAAACGCAGTGCAACCATGAAAACATCACGTGGGCTAAGATTGTGCATGCAAGGCATATGAAATGTCTGTGTGTTTTGGGGGAAAGGGGGGGGGGAGACTAAGCAAGCATAAGCCAGTAGGAGAAAGGGAGATTATAAGTATACCTTTGAGGTATGGAAGAAATTTTCTGTAGCCAAAAATTTTCCTTGAAGCTTGGGCATGAAAACAGACCCCAAATAACAGCGGTAGTTGGAACATTTTTCTGCATCTCAGAATATATATAATGATTATAATCATGTGGCACAAGGTAATGCAGTAAATGTAGTGGTTCTAAGAGAGTTTGTAACCTTTTCCGTTTTGTAATAACATTAGTGCAGCAGATCTGCACTCTGAGAAGTTACCAGTAGCTTGAAGTTCGGAACTATATTTACTTTTTTCAGCCATATAACCCAGTGAAAGATTTGATGATGGAAACAAGTAACCTTTAGGTGTACAAGGATCCATGTACATCACCTTATTAAGAGAGTCAGAAGCTGTATTAAGGTAAGAAAAAACATAATGAGCCATATAACCATAATAACTTAACAAACTAGTACCACACCATCTCTATCAAAGGTAACAAAGATTTTGTGAAGATATCCAATAAAAAAACTTTTGATTCTAACAAGCTTTTCCATAATGTCCAGTATGAAAAAGCCATAAATGATCAAAGGTAAAAAGAAGCCAACTTTTAGAATTAAACATTCAACTGAGCCTAAACAGTCAAAACCGCAATATACAAACAGCGCTCATACTCAAATTTAGATATCTTCCTTAAGCTTCAACATTGCAAGACTCTAGAAGATGATTAAATTAGAATTCAGCATGAGTGAAATTCCTAACTGGAGTTCCATGCACAATTTCAAGCACTTCTAAGCCTGCAAAACTTTGGCAGAAAGAAAATACATCAAAACTTACCAGGACTGAAATCTCCTTTAATTAACGATTCCCTCAATGATTCATGTGCAACATCCTGAAAATAAAATGATGAAAATTAAAAGCTCCTAGGTTAAGATTGAATTTCTTGACAGAATGTCTAATAACATACATACAAAATCACAATGCAAAGCCATATAGAAATAATAATCATACTAGTTAGAAGTTAGATATGTATTGTAGTCATTACTGTTTTTGAAGGGAAAAAAGAACTTGCAGTAGCACAGTCAATCAGTCAGATAAACATCCAGAATGTTATGGAAAAAAATGTCCTTATATATATTCTCAGAACATTCGATTTTAACTATGCAAAACATAGCAAAGATCTCCTTTGAATTTCAAGAAAGTTAAACCCCTTTTTTTTGGGAATAAAATGCCTACAATTGGAACACGACAGCCTAGCAACCATAACAAACAAAAAAGGTAGATGAATAGCTATTGCATGCGAAGGTTACCTGACCAAAATGAAGAAAGCTGTGACTATAGAGACCGTAAGTGAAATTCCCAAACTTGATGGAGCGTGAGAACTTAGAAGGCATAGGCTCACTTGAGAAAAAGGTTACCTGAAAAATAAGTATAAGCCAAGTAATGGCGATCTTCTAAGCGCTTCTCAACTTATACATTCAGAGCACCAAGCCAAGAACATACGTAATGGCATCCAATGCATTTGCAATAAGTTAAATAATAGCCTCTTCTTTCTTTTAACCTCCCCCCTCCCCCCTTTCTTTTGACAATATATATAGTTTCATTGCTTTAAGCAGAAGTAATGCCGTTGACAACAATAAATTTTTTCATGTTAATGCCCATTTCTTGAAATGACACCAACATGTCGTTTTTAAAGACAGATAACGAAATTTAGTTCATGGCTCACACTAAAAAACCTGCTTCATAGTTATAAGTTCAATAAAGAAACTTTTTACAGTGGGTTACGAAATAGTCTAAGATATCATTTCTTGATACACAAGAAATAGCTTCAAGGAACTCTAACATGTAGGACCATTAATTATAAGCTCAAATGACTTGTAAAATCTAGAGTGGAAAAATCTAATCAATTCTACCAAAACATTATAGGAAAGAATTCCAAATTAAAGAATCTAGAAGCAGGGAAGACTAAAGATAACCACAAACCTGAGCAGATGCCCCACCAAGTTCAATAATTCCAGTCGTATCCAGAGGATTACCTCCAAGAGTACCAAGTGCATAGTTTGCAACAACCCAAGCATAGACCCCCTCATCAGAGCCTAAGACAGTTAGAGCATCCAAAATTTAGCCTCAAAAAAAGTGGATCAGGGATTAAAAACTAGATATAAACAAAAGGACTGAAAGATTTCCTGTCTTGACTATAAGAGCAGATCTTATTTAAGCTCATAATACATAATAAATACAGTCAGGAGAGAGAAAATGAAACGCAAATATCAAAAATATCATAAGTAGTTATCAATGAAGTTGGTTCCCTCTGTGATATGTAATTTCAGCCAAAATGGACCAAGACAAACAACCATTGTTCACGTTAGAATCAACATAAACCATTATACTAAAATGTGGACTAACCGCATTGTACTACTCTTCCCTTTCCTACATCTCAGTTGTAAAACACCATCGAAGTTTCCCCCATTAGCTTGGAAAATTCACTTAAAACATGGTCAAGACTCAAGTACTCTATTTCTTACCACTAAAGATGAACTTAAACCTCTTGCTACTCTTCTATTCCTATTCACATGTTAGATTCAAAACAGATCACACTGCATTACCACTGAAGTAACCCGCATTGTATTACCTGTAATAACTGACGCCCACTCGTCGTGAAATTTAAACCCAGACACTCTAAGCACCTTCCTGCACTCCTCCAAAATCCGCTCCTGCAACTCAACATCCAACAACCTCAGCCCAGCCGTCGCCATTAACCTAATTTCCGTCTCTGCCAACTGTTTTCTTGGAACTTTCTTCCTCCCAAACTCCAGAAGCTTTCCCAAAGAATCCGAAACAGCTTCCGGATACTCCACGTAAGCCGACAACCCCGGATTAACCTTCAAGCTATCTGACCCTTCTTTAAAATCGAAAACCAGGTTTTTGCTTCCATCAACTAAGTACCGAAACACATGGATCCTCGTTCCGGTGCTTCCACCATCGATTATGATTCCGTACTTCGTGGACACTGGTGAGGAGAAAATGAAAATGTAACTAAAAATCAATAAAGCGAGAGATACGGATACTGAGATTGCAAAGAGAGAAGGGGTAGGCTTGGTTTGACGAGGGTTTCGGGAAAAAAGAGAGGTGGATCGGGAATTGGGTCGGGTTTGGAACTTAATTGGATCCATTTTAGGTTGGTTGGTGGTGGTCTTGAGTTCGGAATCGACCCGATGTCGAGCATTCAATCGTCGCATCAAAAGATCAACAAGTATTGCTGGGAAGAAGCATGTGATTGTTAATAATACTACTCAAGAAAAGAATTGAATTTTTCGAAATTGAAAGGGAAAAAAAAAGGATTTCTAGGGTTTTTGGCTTAGAATTGGCATTGAATTGGAGAGGGAGAGAGACTATGACTTTCAGAGGTTGCAGCTCTCTCTCTCTCTCTCTCTCTCTCTCTCTCTGATCTGATTCTTGTTGTCTTCTGGCTTTTCAGTTTAATATGTTTGAAGCCTTTACGCGTACTTATAATGATGGAGGGTTAACTGTACACCACTGCCTCAACTTCGTTTAAAATTATGTTTTAATTACCAACATTCAGAAGTTAACATTATCCATTTGATACATTTTAATGAGAGGACGAATGACATTAGTTCAAAGGGATGATCCCTAAACTATATTTAAAATATTATTTTGATATTTTTCACATTGTTCTTCCTAATAAATACGCAAAAAAAATATAAATAATTCAAATTATAAAACTAAAAAATTCTAAAAATGCTCTTCCTATGGATGTAAAATTGCAAGTCATGTATGATAAGTACTCTGAAAAGAGTCGCCAATTAAAACCATAGAGGATGCAAATGCGGCAGTGTTCTGAAAAACGTATCACATATGTTGTTATCATATTTTCATGGTGATAATTTTTTTCTTCTTTCATGTACTGTATCAAGACTTTTTTACAGTACGACTGACTGAAAAGAAAATAAAATAATTAAGCAGTTGTTGCACCCTTTTCCAAATATGGACCTACATGTAGCTGTTGTTTATAATGTTGATATATTTTCATCAGTTTTCTTTTCTATTAGCAATAAAGTAAATAGATATATATGTGCAATGTTTACAACATATTTCATGTTTCATTTTATAATATTTGATAGACTATTTAATATATTTTGTAGATTTAGAATTAATTTAGATCACATCGTATATTATTAGGAGCTTACAAAAATTTGGATTGATATTAATAAATATGTGAAGTTAATTATTTAGTCATTGTAAAAGTTTAGGGTTCCAATGCTTATCATCATTTATTGTTTTGTTTACTTAGAATTTATTAAATGTAATAATGAGGTGCACACATTGAGTAGAGCCTATACAGATGTTACATGAATAATTGTTGAAATTAAATCAAATCGATTAATGCACCATCTAAAAAAGGTAAAAAATTGATTAATTTGTGAATCAAAATAAATCACGATTAAATTATTAATTATTAATTAGATAAATTAGTAAAAAAATTGGTTGAATTGATTCCTATATGTTTGAGTCAAATTATTCTAGCTCAAACAAAAATATTTTGACTCAATTCCTTTCGGTATTAGCCCAAACCCTTACCACAATCTATAATATTTAAACAAATAAAAAAAAGTTAAAAATGAAAATGAAAACCAAAAGGCAGCCATTTTGTTTTCATATTTGTCGTCTGTCCTGCTTCTTTGTACCAGATTCTTCACTCTTTTTTTTTTTTTTTTGCTTGGTGCTTAGCTTCAGTGGGATTTTGGGTCATTTCACAATGATATTATTGACACCTTATTTTAGGTAAATGGAAGGGAGATGCATGTGAGAGTGGATCAAAGAAAATAAAAAATGATAGGGTAATGAAAGGGAAACCAGGCTAAGATGTCTTTTAAGGTTATGATATAATTTAGTTTTTCTTTTTCTTTCTTTTTTTTTTAAATTTTTTTAAAATGTTAGATAAATATATAATGAAAAAAAAAAGGATAAATAAGTGTTGCACTGCTAACCTGCTTAGGTCTCTAAAAAACCATTGGAAAAGATAAAAAAGTACGTTAAAATTTTAAAAAATCAGTGGTGCTTGGGTCTCTAAAACATTGCGAAAGATAAAAATGGGTTGTAAAGTATTGAGTTTAGGTTGGATTACTATATTGTATGATTTATCAATTTATGTTTGAATTGGTTGAATTAATGGTCTAGTCGAGAATAAATGGTTTTACTTGTTTTGTTGAGATTTAGTGTTTCTAGTGCAAATTTACGTCATAATTACTCATAATTTTTCGGAGAGATTAGTTTAATAAAATTTCATCATTCACATCAATATCTTTTGTATTTGTCCTTAATGATCTTGCATGCAAAGCAAAATGAATAAGTAAATACTGGCTAATTGATAACCTAATGTTAAGACAGTTGTCTTAGCGGTTAGTATTAGCCACATCAACAAAGGCCATTAAGATTTAACAGTCATGTAACGCCCTTAACCCGAATCAACTCAATGAATTGATACTACCTCAAGCATAAAATTTAAAGATAAATTGTTCTTCAATAGTCAAGCTCAAATTTAGCATCCAAACATAGTTTATTTAATAACTTCAAACTGGATAGCTCTAATAGTAGTGCAATGTAGTATAGTTTATAAAATTATCAAAAAAGTTATCAGACATTGGATTGTAGCACCTCCAAATCAAGATTGTCATCGGTTTAGATAAGGGGTGTTACATGCCAATTGTTAAATCTAATGGTTATTGGGCTTAATTGATAAATTTTATCAGTGACAGGGCTCAACTGAATGTAAAAGACCTGAGGGGCTTATTGAGTTTTCGAGAATACTTTTTCTTATAGCATTAACCCAAATAAATTTCACTTAGATATCAAGTACGCTATTGCATATACACTGCTAAACACTCCCCTGGATCAATAAAGTGTGATTTTATTCGTTTGAGCATTTAATCTAATATTAATTAATAATGAACTCTTAACAATCATTTCATTAAGTCTTGACTTAAAGTTTTTGCCAAACATTTGTTTGACACAAATAGAAATCTTATCACCAGCATCTTTACCCCAATATTGCATAAAAATAATCATTTTGTTAATCATTCAATTAAGAAAATAATGAATATGTGATTTTAGATTAATGAAAATATTAAGATTTTGGAAAATTTGATATATATGTTTGAGTTCTACTTTGTGTAAACTATATATGAATTTTGAAATACCCTAAAATTTTAGTTTTTGAGAAATGATAAATATTTTAAAGGTGAATTAAGTATTTGGAGAAAGCATGAATAATGAATTTTAGTAAGGATTAAATTGCAAATTTTTTAAAGTTGAAGGATTAAAAGTAGAAATTGACCATTTTTGGAAAAGTGGTGAAATTGAATAATTTTTTTTTTATGAATATGATATGGATATGTATTTGTGGGGTGTCTCTCGCATTTATCGGACACGTTGCAGGCATCTTAGATGATAATTGACGAGCAATTGAAGAAGGGCCAAAACAAGCCCGACATGGTGAATGGGACATTGTGACAGCATGACGTGTTCTCCTATTTGGCAGACACATTGTAACACCCCTAACCCGTATCCATCACCGTAATAGGGTTACGGGGCATTACCAATCAATTACAGCATACATCTTACATTTCTCACATGAAAATCCATTAATACATAAACACCATCAAACATAATCACTTTGTCCTTTATAACGCACTACGAGACCTTAAATCATGCTTGAAAGAGGTTCGGGACTAAATCAATAACATTTAAAAACTTTGGAGAACTTAGAAAATTATCATGCATACAAGTTTCACACGCTCGTATGAACAGGTCGTTTGCCTCACATGGCCACCAGACAGGCCCGTGTCTCAGGCTGTGTGAAAACAGGGCATACATACTGACTTGCACCATACGGCCATAGACATGCCCGTGTGCCTTGGCCGTGGGAAATCTAGAGGGGTTATTGACTTGGGTCACACGGCTAGCCACACGCCTATGTGCCAGCCCGTGTGCCACACACTGTAATACCCTGAAAATTTTTACAGTAAGATATTATCCTTGATATAGTAAAATAAAGAAATAAAGTGACATAAAGGGAAATTTTGAGTTATGTCAATATTAAGAAGTATATTATGATATATTAATTCAAGAAAGGACTAAATTGTAAAAGTGAGAAAAGTTTTGTTGCACAAGAGTAAATACTCAAAATTTAAGGGGTTAAAGTGTAAATATGAAAAAGTTGAAGGACCAATAGTGTAAATATTTTAAGAGTGGAATGATCTAGAAACGAAGGAAAATGGATGAATTAGGACCAAATTGAATAGGTGAAGAACTATGAGGGACTAAATTATAATTTTACCAAAATTAATAATGACTCAAGGATGGAATTTTAAAAGATAATAAAGGGCAAAATGGTCAATTGGAAGAGAGAGAAATCTAGAAAGTAATGATGATGTTGATGATATTTTATGATTATTTAATAGATATATATTATTTTAATGAGATATTTTATTATTATTTTATTATTAAATATTTAGTATAAAAGGAAGGAAAGATGAAGAATTTTCATCATCTTTCCATGCATGCAGCCAACGTTAGAAGAGAAGGAAAAGAAAAAAATTTTCTTTTCTTTACAATTTGGTCCTTCCACCAAAAATTCACCATTTCCACCTAGAAATCAAAAGAATTTCCATTGCTACTAAGAGAGAGAAATGTTAAGGAGACCATGGGGAGTTAGAATATCAAGTTGAATTCAAGAAATAGAAGCTGGAGGAGAGAGAAAATCAAGTTAAAGATTAGTATCAATAGAACAAGGTAAGTATATCAAGATTTCAATATGTTTTTAAGTTTGTTATTATTGATAAAACATGGAAATAATGTTATAGTAGAGTTTTCTTACATAAGGTCTTATGTTCTTGATATGTTAGTGAAGAGAAAATAAGAGAAAGTGATAAGAAATGGTGTAGAAAAAGAAAATAAGGATGTTATAACATGGTAATTAATATCTTGTACTAAAACAGTTTTGGACAGCAGCAGTAGTCTAAAAAAAAAATCATCAAAAATTATAGAAATATAATTATAGGATGAATAAAATATGAAATTAAAGCTTATTAAGTCTAGATTTTTATAGAAGAAATGATGTAAGCAATGGAATTGTAAATCATGAGATATGATGAATTTTGTGAGACAAGGTCAGAATGATTTCGGGTTTCCCTATTCTGAATTTGTAAAATCATAAAAAAATGGATAAAAATAATTAGGGGCTTAAATTTATATGTTTAGAATTCTGAATGAGTCTATTTTCAATATAAACAAACATGAACATCATTCGAATTCTGTAAGAGGAGATAATTAATTTTTAGTGAAGAAGGGTCAGAACTTTCAGATAGCAGAACAGGGGTAACTTTAAAGAATAAACTATACTTATTGGATAAACCAAAAATTCTGAAAATTTCATGGTAAGAATATATATGAGTCTAGTTTCAGGAAAAATTAGCAGATCTTAATTTGGAGTTCTATAGCTCCAGATATAAATAATTTAGTAACTATGACACAGATGGACAGCTTGAATATTCATAAAAGTAAATAATAAAAATTATGGATAATGTTATTTACAAGTGTGTTATCTACATTAAGGATGTGGAATGGAGAGGAGGAGGAGGAAAAATATGTATGAATATTCATCTAGCATGGCTAATTTGCACATTTTAGGCTCAGGGACTAAATTGAATAAAAATAAAACTTTATGGGCAATTTTATAAAAATGTTAGAAATGACCAAATTGCATGAAATGGATTATTTTATTATTTAAATTACAAAATTGAATGAAATTATTAATTTAGTTCAAGATCGGGGGAAAACATGTTTTAGGGATTAAATTGAAAAGTGTTGAAATTATGGAAAATTTTGATATTTTATAGAATTCATGGACTGTTATCAATATATATGAGAATAATAGCTGGAAATAAGGATTAAATTGCAAGAATTTTATTTTCCTGACCCTAAGGATGAAATTGTCATTAATTAAAAGTTTAGGGGCAAAATGATAATTTTACCTAGAGCATTAATTAAATGCATTAGAATATGAAATGAATGAAAATGATGATCAAATTTATTTATAAAGATCCGGACGACTCAAATATGAGACTTGATCGTGGAAAAGAAAAGATATCGGATTAATGAAATTATAAACACAAACAAGCAATGAGGTAAGTTTGTGTAACTTGAATTGTATTTTAAATACTTGAAATATGTGATTATGTGATGAAAATATGATTTGAATGTTTAATTCATGATATTTGATAAAATATTGATAATACTCGATATAAATTGAAAATAAATCCCGGTTGAATGAAAGGAAAATTCGATGGATCTCTGAAAAGGAATTGACGGTAAAAAGGATCTAGCCCGGACGGGTGATCCTATCCTGATATAGCCTTCCTAAAGAATACGTGTAAATGGATTTAGCCCGGACGGGTAATCCGAATTAGGGTCTGAATTTAGCCTGGACTGGTAATTCAGATCCAAGCTCATTAGAGTAATTGTCGTTGCAGGAGATTTAGCCTGGACTGGTAATCCCGACAATACTCTATGAGTTTATATTACAGGGAATTTAGCCTGGACTGGTAATCCCACTATAAGGATGAGGTTCGCGGGAGTGTGCTCTCTGATATGAAATGTGTAAGACCATGGTTGAAAGATACCATGGCAACCTGATATGAAATGTGTAAGACCATGGTTGAAAGATACCATGGCAACCTGATATGAAATGTGTAAGACCATGGTTGAAAGATACCATGGCAGCCTGATATGAAACGTGTAAGACCATGGTTGAAAGATACCATGGCACCTGATATGAAACGTGTAAGACCCTGGTTGAAAGATACCATGGCAACATGACGGGAAATAAATAAGACCATGGTTGAAAGATACCATGGCAGCGTGACATGAAATGAATAAGACCATGGTTGAAAGATACCATGGCAACATGACAGAAAATGAGTAAGACCATAGTTGAAAGACACTATGGCATCATGTCAAAGATAAATAAGACCGTGGATGGGAGACGCTATGACATCTGTTGAACAATTGATATTCAGGTAATATGTATCAGATGACGAATGGTTATATAAAATAATTATAAAGATAGATAAACGAAATAAGTATAAGTACATGGAATATAATTTATGTTAAGTTTGATATAAACTATTACCTAATAAATATACATAAAATATATGGAAATGATAGAGCATGAAATATTGATATAATGAAATGAATGATATATGCTTATGAAGAAACGGTAAGAGCATGATATGTTTCATGACATGTACATATATCATTATCTTTGATATGTTGATACAAGGAAATTATGTAAGTTGAGACTATTATTAAACTCAAGTGAGATATGTCGAGAAAATAGATATATCAATATTGAATTTATATGAGATATGTGCAAGTATACTAACAATGCTACTGTTTGATGCTTATACAAGTGTCAAACTGTTGATTGAATGGTAATATATTTATTTATATGATGCATTGAATCGGTAAGTATTTAAATTTTTTTTAGTGATCTGTAAATGGTAGTAATGCTCTGAAACCCTGTTCTGGCAGCGAATACGGGTTAGGGGTGTTACACACACGGCCAGTAGACACGCCCGTGTGTCTAGACCGTGTCAAACCTGTAGGGTATACTGACTTAAATTCGAAGGGTACCCCAGAGGACACACGACCGTGTAGCATGATTGTGTGTCGTATATGGCTGAGACACACGTTCGTGTCTCTGTCTGTGTGGACAAAAATAGGCTATTTGCAAAGCCAATTTGCAACCCTTTCCTCATGCATACCTAGCAACCAAAATGGTACAATTTCAATACATTTCATACACATATTATACCAATTCAACTTGGTACTCAATTACATAATTAATACCATGCATAATCCATTCATATACCAATTAAAAAACAAGACCTCATTTGCACATTTTCATTCCATCAATTCCTTGCCAAAACATACCATGTATATCATGATTCATCAACCATAATTTCCCAATAATAATTAATCTTTTTCAACCAACATCATCACCTATATCAATTTTAAACCACATATAAGCACATACCAAAATCAAATATTTATCCAATCATTTTGGCATTCATTTGCAAAGCCAAAATCAAGCATAACACAATTACACATATTCATCACTTATCCTTAACCATTTGAACATCCAACTCCATACCTAAATATGCCAATTCAAATCACCAATTTACAATCAAAATATTAATATAGCAATAATAAACCAAACATCACAATTCATATACTCATATAATTATATACTACCACATACACCACATTTAAGTCAAATCATATGGTTAATTACCAATGAAACACATAGGCATCAATTTCCAAATTTACATTCAACATTACCAAAACACATGTCCACATAACTCAAGCCTATACATGCCATATAATCAAGTCACAAGTGTATAAATGCCGAAATAAAAAACTGGATAATGTGATGCAATCTCCACCGACTTTCAACCCAAGCGAACGTCCGAATCACTATAAAACGTAGAAAAATAACACAAATAAGCTATAAAGCTTAGTAAGCTCATATGATATAAACTTATATTATTGAATAAACAAATATTTAGCATTTACATATACTATAATATAAATTCATTTGATTTCACTTTTATACCATAATTCCAATAACATAATTAACAAAACTTCACAAGTTTAATTATTTCTATGCTTATACGGATCAAAAACATTTTTATCAATTTGATCACATTTACATATACAAAATCAACTATCAATATAATTTCATTCAAACCAACGTTCCTCACATTTTCTTTAGCGAAGGTGAATCATGTTAATTATCATCAAGTAACGGTATTTCGCACTTTATATACCTTATGTTTATATAGTTAAAACAAACATAACTCATGCCTCATTTAACATCCAATTCATACCTCCATATAGCCAAATGGACCCATTTTGACATAAAACATATTTATACACAAATCTTTCTCATTTCATTTACATGATACAATATGAACTCACTACTTTCGTTCGATTCTCACATAAGTATTGTACGTACCTTTATTACTTATTTCGATCGTACTTTCATTCTTGTCTTGACTATGCCCATTGAACCCTTCGGAATTGCTAAGGATACTCGGATATAACATAAAGCTCATATAATGCCATATACCAGATATGGTCTTACATGTTATCTCATATCGATGCCAATGTCCCAGACATGGTCTTACACGTAATCACAATACAATGCAAATGTCCCAGGCATGGTCTTACATGTAATCTCATCTCGGCAATCCTAATGTCATGACATTTGTATCCTATACTATTCCTAGGTTCGTACAAGACTTTTGGATGTCGTAACTTTGTCGATTCTTGCTTGTAGTTGCTCATTTGACATTCATAGCAGTTCAATAACAAATAAGCGTATATAATTCAATTCAATTCAATAATAAATAAGCATTTATAACACAATTTAAATATTTTTATTAGCATACGAACGTAACTCTTTCGCTATAACGATGAAATAGGTCAACTAATTTGATACTTTATTTTCCCCCGTTCTAGATCCGAATCTCATTTTTCTCAATCTATATAATAAATAAATTTCCTTATTTAATCATTAATTCATTCAATTTAACACAATTTACACTTTTTGGCAAAATTTCACTTTTGCCCCTATTATTTCACATTTTTGCAATTTAGTCCCTAACACATAAAATATAAAATTCATGAAATTTAAACAATCCCGTGCTTAGCCGAATATCACACAATCATATATCATCCTATATTTTTACTTTATTCGTATTTTTAATCACATAATTTTATAATTTCACAAATTAGCCCATAATTTGCATTTTTACTCAAAATCACTTAGTAAAATATGTAAAACTATCATCTAACTTCCATATTTCATCATCAATCATCAAAAATCATGAATATTCATCAATGGAATCTCACAAAATCATGAAAAATTTCAAAATTAAAGGTATGGGCTAGCTAGATTAAGCTGCAATGAGCTCAAAAACGTAAAAATCATTAAAAACGGAACAAAAATTGTACCTAGATGAGCAATCAAAGTTTGGCCTAACCTAATGAACTCCCATGGCTGTTTTCTTTTCAAATTTTCAGTGGTGCATTAAGGAAGATGATGGCTTTTACTTTTATTTTAATTATTATAACATTATTTACCTTTTTACTAAAATAACCTTTGTTTTAACATTAAAAGTTCACTAATTCAAGTCCATTACCGTCCACTGATGCTATTAGTGGGCTAATTTCAATTTGAGATTCTATAGCTATTGAACCCTTTTTGCTAATAGAATTCAACTTTTATGCTTTACGCGATTTAGTCATTTTTACCTAATTAACCACTCAAATGGTAAAATTTCTTTACGAAATTTTCACACAATATTTCTATCATACTATAAACCTTAATAAAATAATAAAATAAATATTTTAACTTCGGATTGTGGTTCCAAAACCATAGTTCAGATTTGACCCAAAAACGGGCTATTACACACATTTTAGAATTCAAGCAGGATTTTTTCTCCTGGTTAGACTCTAATTATTCTAGGGATATTTTAGTATGATTAAAACTATAATATTAACCTATTTAAATGGGCCTTGCATCCCTGTTTTGATATGTCCATCAGTAAGGGTTTTTCTTGAGGGCAACAAGATGTAGTCGCATATTAGTTTTGATGAGAAATTCATGGTAATTAGGGAGAGTATTTTATAACCCTTTTGTGAGTGCCCTATGAGATTTAAGGTTTTGTTTACCAGTCTGCTCTTTGAAATTTTGAGCTTTGTATTCGAGGTTTTGGGTAATGCACGTTTAGTACATTGAGGTTAATTTTCTCCATATTGTACTCTCATTTGTTTACTCATTTAGTGAAAAGTCGAAGCCTTCTTTGCCTGTGGTTTTTCCCTCTTTGAAGGTTTTCTATGTAAAATATTTGTATTCGTTCTTCTCCACTTTTGTTATCTCGTTGTCTATATGAGTTGACCCCCAATAGTATTGATATGTGGAGTTGGAAATTGAGATAGAAATTAAATTAAGTGGAAAAGTACATGGATTAAAGTGTAATTTATCATTTTATAAAGAAGGGACCTGAATGCAAACTTTCCATATTTGATTGATATTTAGAGACATAATGTTCGGATTAAAATCCCATAGCTGATAAGGTGGAAAGCTTGTGGAAATTTATGGAAATTAAGGTTGAAAGTGTTGAAATTTGATTGGATGATGGAATAAATGGACTAAATTGAAAAATAGAAAAAGTGTAGAATCTTCTACACAATTGAAAGGCTGAACGACAACAATTTGGGGTAGCAAAAATTAAAGGGAAAAAAAGGAAAGAAAAGAAGGAAGGAAAGAAAGAAAGAAAGAAAGAGGAAAAGAAAGGAAAATCTCCCATGCATTTTTCTTGAATTTTTTCTTAAAACCACAGTTTAATTTCATATCCTAAAAAGTTATGAAAATATTTTCAATCATGGAAACAACTTGGATAAAGATAAGAGTGAAGGGAAAGCTTGGGAAAGTGAAGAGAAAGGTTCATTTTAAGTAAAAAAAAAAAAGGTAAGTACTCAATTGAATTCAAGCTTCTTCATTTTTTTTTTTGTGAATTACAGTAACAAGGCAAAGGTCAAACAACAAACGCGACTAGCGCGACTTGAACCTAGGCCACACCTAGGGTGGTGAACACCCTTGACCATCCATCACATGGGGTTCAAGCTTCTTCATCTTAATTTGAATATTTGAGTATTTAAACTTTAATATGAAATAATTAAATAAGATATGTTTAAGATTATTGAATACGATATATTGAATTTAGTAATGAATATGTAATTAAAGGTATGTTAGTAATGTAAGAAATGATAAAGTGATAATTTAGTGATTAGTGAATCTTATGAAACCAAGGATTAAATTATAAAGAGTGAAAAATTATTTATTTGTAAATGAATAGATGTAGAATAGTGAAATTACTATAGAGAAGTAAATTGTAAAAAGTGTAAAATTTGATATGAGAAATAAATATTGTGATTAAAGGTTTAAACATAATGAAAAAGTGATATTAAAGTGTTATAAAAATATTTTTTTTATGAATTCAGAATTAAATTGTAAAATTTTAAAAATTACTAAATGTGCTAAAATAGTGAAATAAATATTTAAGTAAAGTGTTTTATAAAAACAAAGTGTTATATGAAAGTGAATTAAAATCTAAAGTGTAAAATATTGTAAATATGTGATATGTTAGTGTTCACGTGAATTAATTTATGAAATGAAGATGTAGTCCATGTGGTTATGTAATTCAATGAATAAGTAATGTGATACAAAGTGATATATGTGATATGTCAAGTATATTATATGAAAGTGAAGTGAAAATATTATGTATATGCGTATGTGATTTAAAATGAATAAATAAAATGTTATGTGAATAATTGCCCTAGTTAGCTTAGAGGTGTTGGGAGCTAGGTTGGTGTTGCAAGGGTTCGGATGGGATTCAAAAGAGAAATGACTATGTAAATCAAGCCCCTAGGGTAGTCACTCAAGACATGTTGGCCCTTCGCAGTGCACAAGAAACAAAACGCTCTCCCGTAGGAGTCAGTCAATTACTTAACAGATGACGCTTTGAAAATTTATCTCAAAGAAATTGACCAATCCACAGTTGTAATAATTATTCAAATACATATTATTTATGATTATGCTTATATTTATAATTGTACTAAAAAGTAATTGAAGAACTCAACTTGAAAATAAAATTTCAAGTAAATTTAATATTTAGATAATATAAAATAATAATTGTAAGATTGTTTGGAGGTAGAGGTGCTCATGAGCTGGGCTCAATCAAAATTTTAGGCTCGTTTGTTAGGTTTGAGTTTAGTTTGGCCTAAAAAATCGGCCTAAAATTTTGTCCAAATCCGACCCAGATAAAAACATTAGAACCCAAGCCCAACACAAACTTTTCGAACTTATATTTTTATCTAAACCCTTTAATTTTTTGAACAAACCTTTAGACCAAACCAAATAACCCAGTCCATAAGAAGTTGTATTTGGAAGAGTTGATACAGCTTGGAACTGGTATTCAAATATTGTAAATATAAAATAATACTAACAAACTCGAAAGCAATTGCAAAGAGAAAAGAAACTTAAAATAATAATAATAATAATAAAACATGGATTTTGAAATCAATTGAATTTCCAATCACGAAAGTGCAGAGATGGGTATTTTTTTTTTTTTTTGAAAACTGAACAGACACTTGTCTACTTCGTATGGGTTAGAGTGGAATTCTTAAATTCATGAATGTGTGAAGGCATTTAAAAAACATCATACTTTCAACTCCCAAACAACCAATAATTGGCACTTCTAATGTATAAAAAAGTATGGTTGATTCCCGTTACCTGCTTTGCCATCTGCTCCCAAGTGTCACCATCTCACTTTCTTAAATTTTGATTTCCGATTTGTTAAATTAATAATGTTGATTTCGCTTCTGATTTTTCATCTTTGTTTATTTCTCTCTGCTTAATTTTAGAAGTGTGATATTTGTTTATGTCTCTATTTTATTAATCATACTTAGATGGATGTAGGGATAGTATGTAACATTGAAAGATGTAATGTAGAGTAAATAAAACCTTAGGTTATCTATGATGGTCTTCAGGTAGCTTAGAATGCTAAATGAGAAAAAGTTATTATTGAGACTGACAAAGTTCAGTCAAACAAGAATTTAATTTTAAAAATTCAATGATTATACAGACGTGATTAACATATGAAAATTATGCTAATATATGCGAATTTTGCTCCTCATATTCTAGCCATATTGATGAAGGAATTACCCATTGGTCTCAAAATATTCTATGCAGCTCCTTCAAAGATTGTTAACCAAATTTGATTAGATAGACGACTCTCGATAACTAGTCTTGTTTATACTAATATTATTTTGTAATTGATACTCTTTTATATTTTGTCAAAAAAATTTCTATTCGAATAATTTATTCTATTCAAGTAAAATTTTCTCAATAATAAGATTGATTGATAACATTAAATGTTTGGAGCTGTCCAAATCAATGAGTCAATATATATAGCAGAAAACAAAAAAGGGAAGTAAAATGTCTAACCGGATTCATACCATAAAATCAAAAGGCTTAGTATGAACATGGAAATGAGCCGACAAACGTTACATGACATACAGATTTTGTAACTTATAAAGGATCTGTTCAGGATATCCGCCTCCTGATTCATACCTTAAACCTTCCATTTAACCTTATAAAACCCGTTTAATCATTCTCAACTCTTCAAACATTATATGGTAGAACACAATGGAGTCTAAGTGTTTACTTCTTATCTATCTTCTGGTTTTGCAGTCTCTGGCACTTCTCTGTGTTTCCCAGGATTTTGATTTTTTCTACTTTGTTCAACAAGTGAGTTGTTTGATTGTTAAGAAACAAAGATTTTTCCTCCTTTTTATTTTTTATTTATTTTTTCTGGATTCTATTGTTTTTCATTTGTTTTTATGTACTTGCAGTGGCCAGGGGCTTACTGTGACTCAGACAAGAACAGTTGTTGTTACCCTACAACAGGGAAGCCTGCTGCTGATTTTAGCATTCATGGACTTTGGCCTAATTACAATGATGGGTCATACCATCAAAATTGTGATTCTAACAACCCATTTGATGCATCTAAGGTATATTCTTCCATCTTATTATTATTCTTCCTAGTGGAAATTTAAATAGCAGTCACAATATGAAATTACAAAACACGCTGATAAATTGATCGTAATTCTTATTTTAGGCCTTCCAAAAGTAAAACATTAAATTTAAACATGAAAATATTTAAATTTTGGCCCTTTAAAAATAAATAATTTAATTTAAGTATTTTTGACATAATATTTTTAGTTTTAGCTCCCTGAAATTTTAAAATTTCATCTTGGCTCATGTTGACACGTAGATTTCAGACCTCATCAGTAACATGAGAAAGAACTGGCCATCATTGTCTTGTCCAAGCAACGATGGGGAAAGCTTTTGGTCACATGAATGGGAGAAACATGGTACCTGTTCCGAGTCTGTCTTTGATCAACATCCCTACTTCGAAACAACACTCGGCTTAAAGCAACAAACCAATCTCCTTAAAGCTCTTAAAGCTGCAGGTAATCCATAAAAACTCAAAACTTCCTATCCATATTAGCTTTATTTGCTGCAGTATTTGTTACAATAAAAAAAAAATTCTGGGTATTGCAGGAATCGAGCCAGATGGAAGTAGTTACAGTTTGGAGAACATTAAAGATGCTATAAAAGAAGGAAGTGGGTATACACCTTGGATAGAGTGCAATGAAGATTCATCAGGGAACAGCCAACTTTACCAGGTGTATCTATGCCTGGACAAATCAGGGTCCAACCTCATTGAATGCCCCGTTTTTCCTAAAGGGAAGAGATGTGGGTCGGAGATTGAATTTCCTACCTTTTAGACTCTTGTTATATTTGGATTTCCAGCATTTTTATTTCTCATGTCGTGATATAGGTTCAGGGCTTGTTGTCTTTGTATTTTATGATTGGAATCATCACCCAAATGCCAGTTCAATGAAAAGAAACAGTATTTGTTATTTATACGTTATAAAGTGTATTACGCAATCCAGACAAGCCAAAAGTAAAGTGAAAAGCATGATTTATCATTTAAATGGTTGACCAAACTGTAAGCAAAGGTTTTTAGAGCTTATATTCTGGGTAATTGCTGTTGGAGGGTTGCTTTCTCCGTCTAATTCCAAGCAATGGTTTTCTTTAACCCAAATATTCAATTTCATCATCAAGTTTTACAAGACAATGCATTTGCTACGAGATAAAAGAATAACATAAGCGTAAATTGTACTGTAGTTTCTCCTACTTCTAGACAAATAATTTTAATTTTTAAATGTAATTTTAAGAATTTTAAAAATTCAATATTTTTTTACACATTTTCTTCCTTTTTATATTTGGGACTCATTTTTGCCATACAGAAATACAAAAAAAAAGAGAGGCTAATAATATTTAAATCGATTTTCCTACTAAATTTTAGGATATAAACTAATAAAATGATAGCTTCCATTATTAAGAGTTTGTATAATAAAAGAGAAATTAATGTATTGTGATGTTTATTTTTGGTAGAAATTAATAACATTATCCGAGTATATCAAAATCAATTAAGTCCATGTAGAGAGAGCAACAACAAAATTTTTTGAACTGATAATGGGATCTTCAAATAAAATTAAATTTAAGGGATTATTAAACTCATACTTAGCCATTCGATCAATAATTGTATTTTGGCTCCTCAGAATGTGATGAATCTGTATCCTCCAATCTCTATTGATGAAGTTGTGAATTAAACATTACTCAGCTAAGCTACTATTGACAATGCAGCCCACCAGTAAACATTCAACAAATAATGCTTTATCCCATTCAATCTCTAATTGCCGATGATCCCTGTCCCATGCTGCATATATATGTGAAAAACATATTATTTTAAGAATTCAATAATTATTATTTATACAATATTAAGTTTTATTTTATGTAATATTAATATTTTTTTTCTTTTACGAAATATACCTCAATATAAAACTATGAATTTTAAAATTACTAATTAAGCTAAATAACTAAATTTAATGATTATATTTTATTTTTAATGTAATTATAAAAATAAATTTAAAAATTTAAAATTGATTTAAAATATATAAATTTTAGACCAATCGATACGAATCGGTATATACTGGTACAATATTAATTAAAATGGATTAAAATACACTAAAATTTTAATTAGAATGAAATTTAAATTATTTGGTGTTTAAACAATACATACCAACAAGTATACTCGATACTTGTAAGATTAAGGGTAAAGATTGAGGTAGGAAGTAGTTTTACCCTCCAAATAAAGAATTGTTATATAGTTCCTTCAAATTTTATAAAAACACAAATTAATATAATGATTTAATCCTTCAAATTTAATATTAGTTTTAGTCTTAAAACAAATTTTTTTTGGCTTTACTCTTGTGTATATGATACCAGCTACTATGAGTAACAAACTTCCTCATATTGAATGCCTTCTTTTGATTTGCCTGCCACCCTTTTAGTCTGCTTTGAATTTTTACTTTTCCATTTTTAGCGTGCATGTAATCAATAACAACACATATTACGATATATATATGAGATATATTAGGTCTTTTAGATAGGTGATGTGTTTATTTGCTGTTAATATAAAAAATAGTGATGATAAAATTAAAAATTATAACGATATCATAAAGTGAGACAAAAAAAATTAAACACATCACACTAAAATAAATGCTCATTCAAAAGGTCTTTAATATACAATCAATCTTCTTTATAATAGTCACTCAATTTTTATTATGATTTATTAATTTAATTTTTATAACAGTTTCAACTTATAATAACAACTATAATTATAAAGTACATGCATTATTAAATTAGTTCTCTATAATAATCTCTCGACTCAAATATTAAAGTAAAACTATACATTTATGATAAAAAAAATTAAAACTATACATATTTCATAAAAGCATGCATATTAATTACATTTTATTAAATAAAAAAATCTTTTAAGTAAAACAAAAGAATCATAATTTTTTAAAACAATTATGCTGCTATGAGTTTTACACATAAAAACTCATAAATTATTTAACATGAGAAATTTTAATTTAAAAATGTTTTATTTTAAATATTAGGAAAGAATAATTTAAAACTATTATACTTATGATTTAAATCTCAAATTTAATTATAAATATATAACAACCATCTTTTATAATAATTAAATTTTGATAAATAAATGAAAATATCATAAAAAGAAATGGATTATGTAGCAAAATTATTATTATTATTATTATTATTATTTTGTCATATATAAAAACAAAAATAAAAGATCCCTTATCAAACAAACCAATCCCCTTCCAAAACGATTAAAACTTCACGTGTTAGGGCACAAGGGATGAAATTGTTGACTTGCACGCAAGAGGCCACTCCCCCCTCCACCAACATTGCTACTACTTTTTAATTATAACCCCAATTAACCACGTCTTTAAAACCAATAAGATTAAGACCTAATAATCAAAACATTCTTTTAGAAACTAAAATCCATCGAAGATGACCTTAAAACACGCCAACATTAATGTGTTGACAAGAATATGCTGCCAAAAAGGATCCATGATCCTCAAAACTTACCCCTTCTTGCCTTTATAAATATACTCATCCATCAAACACAACTTCATCATTTGTTCAAGAGAGAAAAAAACTTCTAAAAACATGAAACTCACCTCAGGTTCAATCGTTATCATCAACCTTTTGGCATTACAATACTTGCCTGTTCTTTGTCTCTCACAAGATTTTGATTTCTTCTACTTTGTTCTACAGGTAATGAAAACGATGAGACTCCCTTATTTATGTTATACACATATATTGTTCTTTTAGTTTGTGTTTAAAGTTTATCGTTAAGCTCATGTTTTGGAGTTTGGATTATAAATTGGTACAGTGGCCTGGATCATACTGCGACACGAAACAAAGATGTTGTTACCCGAAGACGGGAAAGCCTTCCGCGGATTTTGGGATCCATGGACTTTGGCCTAATTACAACGATGGTGGCTACCCTTCCAACTGTGACACCAACAGTCGTTTCGACAAATCTGAGGTATATATTATACTTGCGGCACTATATGTAACGTGATGGTTTTTAAGGTTTTAGAAAGACCAGCAATTTTTTTTTTGTTTATAGATTTGGAATATTCGAATAGATAAATGTGAATAATGAAAAATACAACAAAGCTATTAATGATTAAGAGAATAAAGAACATCTATCATATCTAAAACTATGTTGAAAATATAACACAAAATTATATTCGTTTTAACCTTTAACAGCATTTTAGCCTTTAAAATGAAGAAACAGGTAGTAATAATTCAGTTCCAAGATAGTGCGATGAAGGGGACTGTACTGTAAACGTAAGCCCCTGCGCCCTTTGCTTTAAAGGAAGAAGAATCCTGGGTACATATGCCCGCTGTCTACCTTGGATCACACAGATTATCTTTATGCTCACATTTGGTCATGCTTAAGATTTCTATTGTTTTTATTCGAGACAAATCTATCTGTCTTTTGAAATAACATAATTTATTTGGTTAGCTCTAATTAAGAAAAATTATTTGGTTAGCTAATAATAATTTTTTTTAATTGCACCTCACATATCAAATTATAACCTTCATTTTAAATTGGTCCTCAAACTTCAAATCATTTTAATTACATCTTCAAATTGTCGATATTTTATTAATCAAATAATTATGTTACTAAAATCGTGACATTAACTGTTAAATGATATATTGAATCTTATATACTGTAATTTAAAATTAATATTGTAAATTAAGCTACAAAAGATTTTGTGTCATTTAATGTTCTAATAGCGAAAATATCTTATTCATATAACCTTAATAGTTTGAAGATGTAATTAGTATATTTTCAAATTTAGGACTAATTTAAAATGAGGGTCATAATTTAAGGATATATTGTGTAATTAACTTTTCTTCTTTGATTAAAGTACTTTATTCACATGACAACAGCTATAACTACCGAATTTGTCACCTTACATGTTGGTGGGAGTGAGAGTTGAGGAAAACAAAGCAGACCACCCAACGCTCAACAGCCTGTTTATGTCTCGATTTAGTCAAATGTCTTTCGTGGCTTAAAAGAATACTAATTGCTGCTAAAATCCAAATTATTATTGATATTGTTTAATCACAGAAATACGCAAATATCATTTACCAGCAGATTCCATGGGATTAACATAATGGCTTCTCCTGTAAATAGATTTCAAGCCTGATTGGGAGTCTGGAAAAGGAATGGCCCACTCTTTCATGTCCTAGCAACGATGGAGTTAAGTTCTGGACTCATGAATGGCTAAAACATGGGACTTGCTCAGAATCTGAACTTGGCCAACGTGAATACTTTGAAGCTGCTCTCCAATTGAAACAAAAGGCTAACCTCCTTCAAGCTTTAACAAGCGCAGGTAACCCCCAAATTCATAAAGATTCGGGTCAGAGCAATATATAATTAATAGTTGTTTGAACGAGTTTGCTTGTGCTGCAGGAATAAAGCCAAATGATGAATTCTATGAATTGGAGGAGATCGAGGATGCTATAAGGCAAGCAGTTGGGTTTACTCCCGGCATTGAGTGCAATGTGGATTCATCTCGTAACAGTCAGCTTTATCAAGTTTACTTGTGTGTGGATAATTCCGGTTCAGATTTCATTAAATGTCCTTTGTTACCCAGGGCTAAATGTGGTTCAAGAATCCAGTTTCCTAAGTTTTAATATCCATTTTCCAATCCATTTGTTTTAATTTAATTTATTCAGCAAATTGTTGCATATCCTATGGGAAAAAGTTCTTTGTAATTTGCAATAATAAAGGGTTTGAAACTCTTACCCATTGATGATTCAACCCCCAAAGTTTCAATTGCTTCTCAACAATATTGTTTAAGAATAAAATGGGATTAAAAGTTAAAGGTTGAAATATTAGGAATTTATAGCAAGTGCTTCTCAACGGGTAAATTAATTAGATGCAGCAATTGATCATGTGATGACTTGCACGAAAGGGCTACCATCATTTTAATTTGTCCCACCACTTAACACTTAAAACCTAAACCCAATAAGCTGTTATTGGGTTTAGACATATTTTAATCATATTTTAATAAATTTTAATTATTTAGTGAAATAGGAATTTGAGTCTAGACATGAAAGTTATCTCGTACTCAAGTCAACTAGACCCATGAAAGTATGAACATATTTATCTAAGATCTTTTAATAAAAATTTTGAAAAACTCGAAAATACAACTAGAATTTTTAGTAATAAAACTAAAAATATAGCTACAAATGAAATAAAAATTAAAATCCAGGAGAATCATCTACTCAACCAGTTCTACATAAAATAGATGATTTAAATAAAAGAAATGTTGCAAAATTAATGAGGAATATATTTAGACTTAACTAATATTCTATTCCTATTGCAGACTATGAAAAAACCATAGATGATTGGGCACAATTTATGACTATTGTTGTAAACAACAACAATATGTGGTCAAAAGAAAAAAATTTAAACTATTTTGTTGGAACATTTCAAGGATATGTTCTACAATTTCAAAGAAGATGGAAAGAATCTGATAAAAAAGAACAAAAAGGGCAGTTAATCAATCAAATAGGAACTTTCAAAAATCTTTTAAAAGGATTAACTTTTATTCTAAAAATAGAATTTTGTGGCGGATAAAAAAGATCAGGATAGTATATCTAGTTATATATTGTCAAAATTAAATTATGTGATATTAGATATTTAGAAGAATTTTCTAAAAATTTCTTCATGAATATCAAAAACTAAAAATGAAAATATAGAATTTTGGAAAAACTAATATTTTCATAAATTACCACCACCATGGAATGAGATATGTATAAAAATATGTTTCTTATTTAGAAAAGCATAGTAAAATGGCGGTGTAGAACCGAAAATATAGACTCTATAGGAAATAAAATTAATTTTGCAAAAGAAAGAATAACTTCATTTTGTTTACAAAGTAAAGCTTCTAAACAAGTTAAGCATAAATTAAATACTAAACATTGTATAAAAATTTTAGAAAATGAATAGGAATTTGGATGGAAATTAGTACATCCTGCAACTTATAAATGATATAAAAAGAAAATAGAAGATATAAATTAGTTAGATGGAAAATATATTGGTTATAATAAAAGGAAAGATTTGTTAGAAGAAAAACTTCTAAAAACCTAAAAAATAAATATGTAATGTTTTATATGTGATGAAGAAGCTCACATAGCCTAACAAAGGAAAAAGTGCAAAGAAAGTGATTAAAACACTTGAAGAACAAGACTTAGAAATATGTTATGAAGAGGAAATAAAGCTGAAGAAATATTATATAAATTAATATTAGAAACAGATTATGATATAGATGAAGAAGAATATATATTTATGTTTAATATAGGAAATAGTTCTAATAATCAACTAGAAGAAATTCCTAAATCGAACAATAAAATATAAAATTAGGAAATCTAATCGGAGAAGAAAAGACTTTTCGATGAAATGATAGAAAAATAAATAAAAATCATATTCCTAAAGAAGAAATATATAAAATATCTAAATTCAAAATATGGAGTCAAAGACATATAGAAAAAATAAGTGGTAATACTATGACTAAAGATACCAGAGGAGGATTAACTGAAATCCTATTATTTACTAAAGATAAAATTAAGAGGATTAAAAGAAATATCCTCAAGTTAGATATATACATTTAGGAATAATAATGATAACTATTAAAGCTTTATTTAAAAGAGGTCGTGATATACCTATAATAGCAGTTTTGCTAGATAAAATATTTGAAAATCCAATAAAAGCACTTATTGGAGGAATTCAATCAAAGTTACATACCAGTGTAATAGGATTTAAAGTTAAACCAAACTACTTTATATCTATTACAGATCTTCTAATAGAAGAGAATCTATGTCTAAGAATTCAGACAAAAAATTCTGAAATTAATGATTTAGCAAAAGATCTAGCAATAAGATGGATTTCTATTAATGAATATACTAATACAACAGAGGTAGAGATTAAATAAATTAATAATAAAATTATTGAGCTCTTTGAACCCAATAAATTTACTACCGAAATACAACCAAGATTATTACATTTAAGAGATTTATCAATACTAAAAGACTGGATGATAGAAAAGATAAGTAGTACAAGTACTTCTAAACCTGTAAGTACTATAGAATATATGTCGTCTGAAGATAAATTATATTTTAAAAATATTGTTGTAACACCTCAAACCTAGTCTAGACGTTATGGCCGAATCTAGCAATGTCACATGAAAGGGGTTTTGAAAACGGAGCTAACTCGATAAAACCCTTAAGCTCATAAATTACTTTCATTTAATTCAAAACATATATTTAATTAGTCAACTTGTCTTTAATCATATCATTTTAGTGGAAGCTTAGGAAATTTATCGTGTTTAAGGAAAATAGTTCACATTTTAAGAAAATCATGTTTTAGATAAAACCAAAAACTGAAAACTAACGCCAAATAATTTAAAAGAGTCTAAAAAGTCCCAGAAAATACAACCTCTCCAAACTCAAAGCCAAAACTTTAAATAAAACATAAAACAAAATAAAACAGTAAAAGCTGGTGGTTATCATCGAGTCCTCTGTTGCACCAATCTGCCTAACTCTATGGATTACCTGAACAGATTAAACAGAAAAGAGCGAGTTTACGTAAACTCAATGTGTAACCCCACAGAATTAAGCACACACACAACCAGAAAGTCAAAAAACAGTCAGATACAGATTCGGGCCTAAGCCCATTACAGATATAGATACACAAATCAGATTCAGAATCTTACCCTTATCCTCTGCACACCATCTCTGACCATCCCTACGCACCATGTGGGGTTTAAAACACCCACCCATCCCTATACACCATATAGTACCGATGCGACACCTATAAGATATAATGCAGCCATGATGCCAGATAATAGGTGTAAATTGCCTTTCAGAACACTTCCTCCAATATACATCATCCCAAGCCCAATATCAGATACATGAATATACCAATACAGAAAAATAATCTAACATGCTCATATGCTTATGATCGTATACAAATAACAGATAATAGTGCAAGTAGACATGCATCAGATTTCTAATTAGATTAGAATATCAAACTGACAGTTCATACATTTTAGGGTTTAATTAGCCTTTACTGACCCTACAGTAAGCCTACAGTCGTTTGGGACGACCCATGCAACCCTAGGGAAAAATATAGATAAATAGGCCCACAAGCCCAGATTGGTTTTGCCCGTGTGGACCACACTGCCTGGCCCAGATACCACACGTCCGTATAGCATGCCCTAAATCCTAAAACTCCAAACCCCAAACCCTAAAACCCACACGCCCAATTTGACCTAGCCCGTGTGGTTCGCACAGCCACACTACAGCCCTCACACGACTGTGTCTTGCGTACGGCAGGCCTTCGTCAATCACACGGTCATGTCGTCGCACACGGCCTACCGCACGGCTGTGTGGTGTTGACAGTAGGGTTTTTCGGCTTTCCTTTTTTTGTGTTTCGGGTACACACCTAGTTCGTTTTTGCAGCTAACACAATCCCGAGATAACCAAAACCTATAACCAGAATACCCAACATCAGTTTAGCAATCGATTAGCGAATTTTGACAATAACGAACTTACAGAAACTTGACTTACCACCGACGAAAGACCTCCTTTAACACCACTAAAACAAAAGGAGCAAAATTCACCATTCAAGGCCTTCTCCTACACCAAAAATTGCAGAAAAAGAACATTATATTCCTGTTCACTCGTTACAAGATTACGACGAAAAAGAAAAAAAACTCACTGAACCCGCACAGTGCAATTCACGTAGCAAAAAGAATATAGGAATTTAGGAAAATGAAAGCAACAGGGAGAGGGAAAGTTCAAAGGAATTTTGGCAGAGTGGTGGGGAAACAAAATGTTGATTTTTCCTAGAAACCGAAAAATTGAAAAAAATTGAAAAAAACAAAATTATCCTCAAATTTACTCCCACTAACATACTACTCAACCTTATCAGAATTCCTATTTGACTGAAATTCTTTTGGTCAAACGAGCAAAAGTTTGAGCAAAAATAAACTCTCACACTCACTCAGAGATTTGAACACAGAACCCCCACATAACACACAAACTCCCTTACCACTCAAACCAACAAGCTCATTCTAATATGATTTTACAATTAATTCAATATAAGCCCACTGAGTAAGTAAAATGCTTAAGTCAGAAAAATACCAAAATTTACCAAAGCTAAGTCTTGAACTTGAGACTTCACACATACATCCAGAACACTTAACCACTGAACCAGATACACAATTGTGTCAAAATTATCCAGAAACAGAATTAGAAATATTGGGGCGTTACAATTGCTATAACAAATACAAATGATAATTTAGTTTTAACCTCAAATACTCAAATAGAGGAAGAAGAGGATAATACACGTACAAGTTCAATACCAATAGGTATGAAAACAGTTGATATTCCTATTTTTCCTACTGAACCAAGTACAAATTCTAGAAACACTAGAATGGAATAAATACAAACTTCAACAATTATTTAACAAATGAAAATTGGAACCGGTGATGTAATTACATTTTCAAATTTCTAATCCAGGAAATATTATACATATACTGAAATTACATTTCAATTTAGAGAATATAAAACATATTTCTTGCATGCTTTATTAGATACAAGAGCTACAACTAGTAGTTGCAAAAAAAATCCCATTCTTGTAGAAAAATGGGAACCTATGAAACACCCAATAGAGGCCATAGGAATAGATGATAATGAAACCATAATTTAATATAAGGCTAGAAACGTACCAATCTACATAAATAATGTAAGATTTGTGATACCCAAAATATTATGTTTTCCTACAATGCATGGAGATATATTATTAGGAAATAATTTTATATACCAACATTTACTATTTTCTATAGATAAAAATTTAATTATGTTATCTCAGAGAAAAACTTCATACAAATACCATTAGTTGAAAATTATAAATTTGTGTGTGATAAAATTTTACACCACTAAGAAAAGAACAGATTAAACAATTTGAACCAAATCATTGATTGTTTAAAATATTAGAAAATAATTTTAGTGAAGAACCATTAAAATTATGACAAAATAGTCCTAGATATTGTGAAATTAAATTGGAAAATCCCAATAAAATTATTAGAGTTAAACCAATGATCTATACTAAACAAGATATAGATGAATTTGATCTACAAATTAAAGAATTATCGAAAAAGATTCATAGAAACAACTAATAGTCCATATTCTAGTTCGATTTTATAGTAAGAAATCATGCTAAAATTAAAAGAGAAAAAGCTAGAATGATTATTAATTATAAAAGATTACATCAAAATATTATTTTTGATGGATATTTTATTCAACAAAGAATGTTTTAATTAATCAAGCTAAACAAGCAAAATATTTCAACAAATTTGACTGTAAATTGAGATTTTGGCAAATCATGCTAACCGAAGAATCTAAACCATTGAGAGCTTTTAGCGCTCCTAATGGACATTATCAATGAAGAGTAATGCCATTTGGGTTATGTAATGCACCGTAAATCTTCCAAAGATGGATGTATTTTATATTTAATAAATATAAAAATTTGTAGTCTCGTAGATGATATTTTAATATTTTAGATACATTAGAAAAACATAGAAAACATTTAAATATAATTTCTCAAGAATTCATAAAACATGGAATTATTCTAAGTCTTAAGAAAATAGAATTAGAAAAAACTGAAATAGAATTCTTAGGATTAAAATTATCTTCAAATGGCCTTAAACTACAAGATCATATTATAGTAAAAATAAAAGAATTTCTGAAAACATTAAAGATAAAATAAGCTTCAACAATTTTAGGAATTATTAATTATGGAAGAAACTTCTTTCCTAACTTATTTGAAAAAATATAAGTTATATGAAAAATTAAAAAGTACATAATTTATTGTACCATCTAATTCTTCTAGGTACAGTTTCCAAACTTACCTATTTTTCATTTTAATTTTTCATACAACTTACCTATTTTTTCAGATAAGTTGGGAAAGAAGTTTCTTCCATAATTAATAATTCCTATAAATTGTTGAAGTTATTTTTATCTTCAATATTTTTAGGAAATTCTTTTATTTCTACTATAATATCATCTTGTAGTTTAAGACCATCCAAAATAATTTTAATCCTAAGAATTCTATTTCTGCTTTTTTCTAATTCTATTTTCTTAGAATAATTTCATGTTTTATGAATTTTGAGAAATGATATTTAAATGTTTTCTATGTTTTTCTAATATATATGAAAATATTAAAATATCATCTATATAGACTACGAAAATTTTGATACCAATTATAGGATAATAGGGAATGCAGAAGACAATATACTTTGTTACAAAACGTAGAAGTAAAGGAAAAGTTTTTACAATGAGAGGATGGTGAATGAAAAATAAAAAGAAAGATTTCTAAACTATTTTTCGATGCTTTCTTTAGGCTTCTTTCTTTTCTATCTATAAAAGAATTCTAAAACTCTATTTAATTTTCTTTGAATCACGCATAGTTTTCTGATAAGGATCTTATCTCATCATTAGTATGGTTGCTTCCACGTTATATTGTCTTGTTACATCATTGATTTGATGGTTGTTTCCACATTGCAATCTTTTTTGTTTGCATCTGGTTTCCCTTTTCTTCAAGTTGCATTCTTTTGTCCATACTTGAGTATTTGTTTTTCTTAAACTTTATTTTTCCACGTGGCTGCCTGTTTTGACTTTATCCTTATTGAATGTTATATAGATTCATTTCTTCTATCTCATCTAGATGTAATGAATCTAGTGACAATCTTGGAGAATCCCAAGTCTTTCACGTGTTTATGATTTCTTCTATTATATGAGATGGAAAATCTTCAATCTCCATTTTAGTTATCTTTTTTAATAGTTGCACAGATTCTTCATCTCTATCATTCTGGATGTTTCCAGTTTCATATGCCAATATTCTTCTTCCATCAGTCCAGAGTCTATAAATCTCTTGATGAAGTAAATATTGGGCTTTTTGTCATCAAATCTATCCCTGTTTGGGTTTGATAATAACTAGGATTATTGTAACACTTGCCAATGTTTTTTGTTAAGTGTTCTTTGTCTTCTTTGACTGCTAATAATTTGGGACTTCTAATCATTCTGTGAATAATCCAAATTTGATACAGTTAATAAAATTTTTCTTTTTCAGCAATACCAATAAGGCTGCTTATTTCAAAATGAAAATAATAGTAAAACTCATCTTTATTTATTATGTTCAACAATATAGACTAAATAGATGCAGGAAAATCTTTTAATAGATGAAAAGAAAAATTTTGAGCTACTATTTCTTTAACAAAACCCCATTCAATACTGCTTATATCAAATGGTTCATGATAAAGTCTAAATTTTATAGTAGAAAATTTTTCATCTAAAACATTATTTAAAACATAAGCTTGTAGAAAGTATTTTGAAAAACCTTTTGAAATTGAGCTTGCTATTTGCAAATAGCTCCATATATTTTGTAAAAATTTTCTTGGTAAAATTTTTCTAGCTTTATTATATAAACATAGTCTAAACATTTTATTCATAATAGGACTATTTGTTCCTTTATCAATAAAATACTGAAATATATCTAGAAGATTGTTTATCTCATTAATATCTATATATTCTATTTCAAGCTCTTCCCAATTTCTATATAAACTAGATTTTAGTAATAAATCATGAGCTTCATTTTCTTTAGTTGTTTTTTCAACTAAAAATTGTGAAAACTTAGTAAGAGATCTTCTGAAATTATCTCTTTGTTCAGAAATAAAGGTTTTCCATATTTCATTAATAAAATTATATAATTCTAATGGTAAGTCAATTCCCTTGGTCTCAAGATCCAAATTCAGCATTCCAAGCCAATTATGTTGAATTGATAAAAGGAGCAGAAAATTTGTTGAAACAACAACAAATTCAGGAAATAAAAGAATTTATAATTAGAAGTCCCAAATTTTCAGCAGTCAAAGAAGAAAAAGAACAATAAACAAAAAACATTGACAATTGTTATAATAATCTCAGTTATTATCAAACCCAAGCAAGGATAGATCTAATGACAAAAGGCCAATATTTAATTCAGCAAAAGATTTATAGACTCTGGACTGATGGAAGAAGAGTATTGGTATATGAAACTGGAAACATCCAAAATAATAGAGACGAAGAATCTGTGCAACTATTGAAAAAGATAGTTGAAATGGAGATTGAAGATTTTCCATCTCAAGAATAGAAGAAATCAAAAACACGTGGAAGACTTGTGTAACACCCTTAACCCCGTCCCATTACCGGAACAGGATTACAGAGTATTACCAGTCATTACAGTACATTTGCACATAAACAAGTATAAATGCAATATTATCCATCTAAATATAACTTTAATGGGTCCACAGTACTTTACCAGTGTAATTAAAATAAACTGGGATTCAATCAGAAGCTTAGGAAATTTTTCATGAAATTTTAAATTTTCTTCTTTTGAACAGTACCACACGCCCGTGTGGCTAGTTTAACATGCCCGTGCTGCTTGGGACACGCCCGTGTCCTCAACCCGTGTGCAACACTAACTTTTAATCACGACCATGACACACGTCCGTGTGGCCTGCCCGTGTACTAAACTGACTTTAAGACACGGCCGTGGCAACCAAGGCACACGCCCGTGTACTAACTTGGTTGTAACAATTTAAGTGCAGGGGACACATGGCCTTACAACATGCCCATGTGCAAGCTGTATGTCTCACACGACCTGGTCACACGCCCGTGTGACAAACAATGTGAACTCAAAATGAACCTTGTATTTTAAAATTTACCAATCCTGTAAATTATAGACAACAAGCATTTCAAAATTTCTCCATTCAATCAGTCCAAACATGATTTAACATACTTAAGACATTCTAGGTATATGCCATTATCAACAATTAACATACTTTACCTTATTGAGTTTGGAATCGGCCTAGGATGCTGATTCAACGATCTGACTTTAACTTAACCTGCGCACGGAAACAAACCGTACACTGAGTATGAACTCAGTGGTATTTCTCTAATACGAACATTTAAAACATAACATACACTTATTGTCCTATAATAATCATAAATATTCATTTATTCATTTCATAAGTAATTTTTTTACAACTTATTCAACCTTCATTATCTAATAACTTGATTAACTTTTTCATTTAATTCACAACAATAATATTCTCTATTCATATGTCTTACTTATGTTTCTGTTCACTATTCAATATCAGTAAACATATTTCAGTATCGATTAATTTATCAGTTTCTTTCAGTAACATTTAGTCATTCGATAACAATTAGTTATCCAGTAACGATTATTCGTTCAGTACCAATCCTTTACTCAGTAGCAATCAATTATTCAATGACAGGCAGTATTTTTCAATAACAATCATTTAATCATTATTATTCAGTATTAGTCATTTATTTATTCAGTAACAGTCAAATATTCGAAAGTAGTAAATTTTTCAGTACCTTTATTTGCCCCTATTTATAACGCCCCAAAAATTGGGCCTAGAAAGAATTGGGCTTGAGTCTGGGATTCGGATAGAAGAAAACCTGAATAATTAAGAAGTTTTAAATATTATCATTTAAGAAAAAATTTTGAATTAAATTACTACTAGAAAATTTTTACTGTATTTATTATTACGGATATTTTAAATTTTTACGAAATTTTAATTAGTATTATGAGATAAAATTATTATTATTAGAAAAATATTATTGCATGTATATTTGAAAATTTTTAAGAAAATTATTATTATTATTTCTTGTATTATTGATATTTGAAATTTTATTATTAGATATATTTATAAAATTATTATTATAATTATTATTATTAGATAGGGAAAATATATATATATTTATACAAGTATTGTTGTTTTGGTGTTTAAGACTCTAGAAGAATGTTAATATTATGCTACCTTAAGGAATCTGGGCAGTAGGCCTTAATAATAATTTGGGCTGTGTTTTAGCATAACGGAGCACTTGGCCCAGTGGCTAAGCACGCCTAGAAAGGCGTGGGAGGTGCCTGGGTTCAAGGTGCGGCATGTGCAATTGGTTTTTTTTTAATATGCAGATCGCGGCTAGAATAAGGGTTAAGAGGAATTGCGAGTATAAGTTAATCAAAAAGAGCTTATAGCGCAGTGGCAGTAGGGTGCTAGGAGTTCCACAAGGGCACGGGTTCGAGTCTAGGCGCAGGTATGTCTTAATTTTATATTTTTAAAATGAGCGGGACTTCAGCAGGTAACCTTTAAGATAAAATGTGACGGTATATTGTTGAAAGCAAATGCGCGTCCTAGTGGCCAGCAGCGTGCTGGGCAACCTGGAGGTCCCAGGTTCGAGCAGCGTTACGCGCAAGAGGGTGCTTCTTTTTGCTGTACGAGCGTGGGAAGGTCCGTACGGGATTGAAACTCTACCAGAAAAAGGAGTCGGCTGAGCGGTGGACTACTGCTAAGCAGTGGAGAGTTTGAATTAAATCCAAACTTTGAATTTGGCCAGGAATTAGAGAGCTAAGGAAGGAATTAAAATTTGAAAAGGACTTTATTTTATTCTAATCTTATCTTATTTCTTTTGCTCATATTCTTTTTTATTTTTCCCAAAAGCTGAACAATTCTCTCATTTTCTATTTTCTTTCCTCGAAGCCAAATTTTTTTAAAACAACTTTTTCTTCCCAAATATTGGTTGCCGATTACTCATTTGGTTGAAACCATATCTCCTTTCCTTTTAATCTTTCAAAAGACCGAACCTCTAATCTTACATCTCTTCCTCTGCTGATTGTCTCTTCGATGGTGAACTTATCGTCACCTATAGATCGCAATAACCATATTCTAGGATAGATCCAAAAGCCGAAAAGCCTCATATTTTAGTGATTCGGGAATTAATATCTAGTTCTATTCTCTACTCGCATTCTAAGATTGGATTCACTGTAGATTTGAGATTGGGGAAGTGTTTGAAACGCTCTTGACAAGTACATCATTGGTCGTAAGTACTCGGAATCTTATTTCCATTCTTTATTTCGGGATTTAAAGAAAAGTCGAAAACCCCTATATGCAAAGGGTGCCTGTCGACTAAACTAAAAGGGTTTAGTGGTGTTTTTTAATTTGTTTTGCTCTTGTGTGGATTAAAGGCTACTAATCGAGGACTTGGATATTTGGAACGACCAGAATTAGATCTATTCTATTTTTCCGGCAAAGGTAAGAACTTTAGTGCCTAAGGTGTTAAGAGCCAAATATGGTAAGGGTTTGATGTGTTAAGTTGTTATGGATTCATAGTTTAACATGTTAGTAACTGATTGTAGGCAACTTGTGTGTGGAACTTGTCAACGTTTCGTCAAAAAACAGGTGTGTAAACGACAACCACTCATAGACTAGATCGGCAAAAGTCGAAAAGCCAAAATGCCGGAAAGCCAACATTTTGTGAACTTGCGAGCGTGCGAGTGCTCGTGAGATGGTTGTTTGTTAGTTTTGGTAATCTAAAGCGGTATGATTGCAGAGTGCGCAATTTCGTGTACTTCGGTATATTTGGGCTTAATGGGCCGAAAACGGGTTAATGGGCCAACAGGCCCAATTCAGTAAAGATGCTTGGTAAGTGTTTCTGTTGATGCGTTAACGGTTGTAGGATGTATGTAAACCCTAAAATAGTGAATTTTACTAAAATACCCCTAAGTATGAAAATTACCATTTTACCCCTAGATGCAAAATGACCGTTATACCCCTCAGGTTAATTTTGACTGAAATGCATGATATTCTGATTCTGTTTGTTGTATGCCATGACATGTATATCTGTTACATAGGATCTGCGTTATGTTATGGAGGAAGAACCCGTTCTGGTGGCTGTGCCACATATTCTGATATAAGCAGCTTTGCTGCAGATTATAGTTAGTGCCGCAACCGGTGCTAACACTGTAAGTGTAGGGATGGCGTGGGTAATTTATTCCCCACAGAAAGTGTAAGGATGGACGGAGGCAAGTGTAGGGTTGGATGGGGATATCATGCATTAATCATATGAGGCTGTTTGGTTATGGGCCAACTGTATTGAAATGGGCCCAACTGTGTTAATATGGTCAAGGCCCAATATATCTCGACTTGTAATAGGGATACGGCCCAGATTGATACTGATATGGGCTAGGCCCAATATACTCTGATACTGTAAGAGGCTATGGCCCAGATTAATATTGATATGGGCTAAGGCCCAGTTAATACTGATTTCTGAATAGGGCTTAGGCCCAGTAAAGCTTGAACCGATTTGGGCTCTGGTTGGGATACTTTACACACTAAATTTTCCAAACTCACCCCCTTTCTCTTCCATCCTTGCAGGTGAGCCCTAGTTGGTGGACTTGGAGCTGGGCGGGATTCAAAGTGGCCACGAAGATTAAGTTTCTGTTTTCTTTAAAATAAGTTTCACATTTATTATTTTGATTATTTTTATTCTGGTTTAAGTTGTAATAAGGCCGCTCTTTTTATTATTTTTAATATTTTGGGTTATTAAATTGGTTAGCTCTAGGGCGCGTTTTATAAAAGTTACTTATTTTCAAAATTTCACGATTACCGAGCAAAACTTCCGTAACGTAAATGTTTTCAAAGGAAATAAATATTTTAAATGGACTTAAACTTAATTTGTTGTTCGTGGACAAGTAATATGCTTTAAGTGTGGCAATAGATGTGTGCATGTCTAGGATTGGATCCATGAAGAGCTTGGTACTTAAGCAGTCCAATAGACTCACCTCCTCTTTTCTAGCTTCCTACCTGGTGCACAGCTTCCATTCACTTTAATCTATAATGAAAATATTATTCTCAAAGATTTTTAATTAAAACATGAGTTTTACAATAACGCTCCAATGAGTTTTACATCAAGAAGGGTTTTCAATGAAAACATAGTTTTCGAAAAACACTTCAATGTGACACGACGAATTCGGCAGTAACGTCTGGGCCGGGTTTGGGGTGTTACATTTAATGGTATCAGAGCCCGGTTGCAACAACTCGGCTGTGGATCGGGTCCGAACTTTTTTTATAAAATTTTGAAATCTAGTTTCATAGAAAAATACTGAAATCGATTTTATGGAAATGTTAGAAAATTCTTTTAAATTTTGTTTTCAAAGTGCACAAAGAATAAATTTGAATTTCTGATTTCTGAAAAAGTGGCACCCTAAATCCCCGGCACCAAGTCTGTAAGTACCTTTTCTAAACTTTACTAAGTATTTGTTATATTACTGAGACTCTGCTATGACATTGTAGTTAGAGCTATATTGAGACTATAAGATTGAGACTGTAGCTAGGCTGAAAATTACGAAAACGAACTCTAAAACTCTATCTGGGCATAAAACTCTTAATACAGGCAATTCGATAGATACGATGAGCACACGTGGTACTCGTGGACGGGTTATTAGGGGTCGTGGTAGAGGTCGTAGAGGGGCACGAGCTGAGTCCCTTGCCTCTGATACTATACCTGTGGTGGACGCTAGTGAGACACCGGTATCGCCTACGACGGATAGTGGGACAAGACCGTATGATCGTACGGCTAGGGATGATGCACTGTCCCAAGCCATGCTTCGTATTCTAGAGAGGGTCGCTAGACCCAACACTGGTACCGGAAGTCGTGGGTCAGTTTCGGAACGTCTCTGATCGAATGGAGCAGAAGTTTTTAAGGGCATTTCTAGAGTAGCCCCGAATGTGGTTGAGTACTGGTTGGAAGCCACGGAAAGAATAATGGATGACCTGGATTGCATGGCTGAGCAAAAGTTGAAAGGGGCGATATCACTACTTAGGGAGGAAGCTTACCAGTGGTGGTTGACTGTGAAAGAGGGTACTCATCTCGAGCGGATTACCTGAGAATTCTTTAAATCCGCATTTCAAGGGAAATATGTTGGGGCAAGCTATGTAGATGCCCGGAGGAAGGAATTCTTAAACTTAACTCAAGGGGATCGGTCTGTGGCTGAGTATGAGGCAGAGTTTTTGCGACTTAGCCGATATGCCCGTGGGATAGTAGCAATAGAGTACGAACGTTGTGTTCGGTTCGAGGATGGCCTCCGGGATAGTCTACGAGTATTAATAGCTCCACAGAGGGAGCGAGATTTTGTGGCATTGGTAGAGAAGGCTAAGATAGATGAGGATGTGAAGCGCGCTGAGCGCCAGAGTTGGGAAAAGAAAATGAGTAAAAAAAATAGATTTAAAGCCCTCCAATTCTGATCAGAGGCATAGGAAAAGTGCCAGGGCAGATGGGCCGGTCCGAGCTGAAGCCCCTATTACTGCTGTTAGATTACAACCTTGTGTTGATTGCGGGAAAAGCCATTATGGCGAATGCTGGAAAAGGATTGGAGCCTGTTTAAGATGCGGATCGATGGAGCATCGTTTCAGAGAGTGTCCTCGGAGACCAGATTATGGACAAACTACTAGTACGGGTAATATACAGTCTCCGAGGGGTGGTCAGCAGCCAGTAAGAGGCCGTAGCAATGGAATGGGTCGTGGTCGTGGAGCACCAGACAGGGGTATGGGACATGCTGAGGCGAGACAGCCAGCTTTGGTCTATGCAGCATGTCGCCGTGAGAACGGAGACGCTCCAAAAGTAGATGTTGGTACGTACTTCTCTCATGGTGTATTAATTACTTAATTTACAATTAGAGCTAGAGTGCGCAGCAGAAGCATAGTGGTTTGACTTGAGTAGTACAGTTAGTTGATAGTTGGAAATTTCGAGGACGAAATTTTTTTAAGGGGGATAGAGTTGTAACGCCCCAAAAATTGGGCCTAGAAAGAATTGGGCTTTGAGTCTGGGATTCGAATAGAAGAAAACCTGAATAATTAAGAAGTTTTAAATATTATCGTTTAAGAAAAAAACTTTGAATCAAATTACTACTAGAAAATTTTTCTTGTATTTATAAATACGGATATTTTAAATTTTTACGAAATTTTAATTAGTATCATGAGATAAAATTATTATTATTAGAAAAATATTACTGCATGTATGTTTGAAAATTTTTTATGAAATTTATTATTATTATTTACTGTATTATTGATATTTGAAATTTTATTATTAGATATATTTATAAAATTATTATTATTATAATTATTATTATTAGATAGGGAAAAAAAATAAAATATATATATTTATAAAAGTATTGTTGTTTTGGTGTTTAAGACTCTAGAAAAATTTTAATTTTATGCTACCTTAGGGAATCTGGGCAGTAGGCCTTAATAATAATTTGGGCTGCGTTTTAGCATACTAGAGCACTTGGCCCAGTGGCTAAGCACGCTAGGAAGGTGTAGGAGGTGCCTGGGTTCAAGGTGCGGTGTGCACAATTTGGGTTTTTTTTTTAATATGCAGATTGCGGCTAGAATAAGGGTTAAGAGGAATTGCGAGTATAAGTTAATCAAAAAGAGCTTATAGCGCAATGCCAGTAGGGTGCTAGGAGTTCCACAAGGGCACGGGTTCGAGTCTAGGCGTAGGTATGTCTTAATTTTATATTTTTAAAATGAGCGGGACTTCAGCAGATAACCTTTAAGATAAAATGTGACGGTATATTGTTGAAAGCAAATGCGCGTCTAGTGGCCAAGAATGAAGGTTGGGCAACTGGAGGTCCTGTGTTTGAGCAAAATTACGCTCAAGAGGGTGCTTCTTTTTGTTATACGAGCGTGGGAAAGACCGTACGGGAAAGAAACTCTACCAGCAACAGGAGTAGTGGAGAGTTTGAATTAAATCCAAACTTTGAATTTGGCCAGGAATTAGGGAGCTAAGGAAGGAATTAAAATTGGAAAAGGACTTTATTTTATTCTAATCTTATCTTATTTCTTTTGCTCATATTCTTTTCTATTTTTCCTAAAAGCTGAACAATTCTCTCCTTCTCTATTTTCTTTCCTCAAAGCCAAATTCTTTTTAAAACAACTTTTTCTTCTCAAATATTGGTTGCCGATTACTCATTTGGTTGAAACCATATCTCCTTTCCTTTTAATCTTTCAAAAGACCGAACCTCTAATCTTACATCTCTTCCTCTACTGATTATCTCTTCAATGGTGAACTTATCGTCACCTATAGATCGCAATAGCCATATTCTAGGATAGATCCAAAAGCCGAAAAGCCTCATATTTTAGTGATTCGGTAATTAATATCTAGTTCTATTCTCTACTCGCATTCTAAGATTGGATTCACTGTAGATTTGAGATTGGGGAAGTGTTTGAAACACTCTTGACAAGTACATCATTGGTGGTAAGTACTCGGAATCTTATTTCCATTCTTTATTTCAGGATTTAAAGAAAAGTCGAAAACCCCTATATGCAAAGGGTGCCTGTCGACTAAACTAAAAGAGTTTAGTGGTGTTTTTTGATTTGTTTTGCTCTTGTGTGGATTAACGGCTACTAATAGAGGGCTTGGATATTTGGAACGACCAGAATTAGATCTATTCCATTTTTCCGGCAAAGGTAAGAACTTTAGTGCCTAAGGTGTTAAGGGCCAAATATGGTAAGGGTTTGATGTGTTAAGTTGTTATGGATTCATAGTTTAACGTGTTAGTAACTGATTTTAGGCAACTCGTGTGTGGAACTCGTCAACGTTTCGTCGAAAAACAGGTGTGTAAACGACACCCACTCATAGACTAGATCAGCAAAAGCCGAAAAGCCAAAATGCCGGAAAGCCAGTATTTTGTGAACTTGCGAGCGTGCGAGCGCTCATGAGAGGGTTGTTTGTTAGTTTTGGTAATCTAAAGCAGTATGATTGCAGAGTGCGCAATTTCGTGCACTTCGGTATATTTGGGCTTAATGGGCCGAAAACGGGTTAATAGGCCAACGGGCCCAATTCAGTAAAGACGCTCGGTAAGTGCTTCTATTGATGCGTTAACAGTTGTAGGATGTATGTAAACCCTAAAATAGTAAATTTTACTAAAATACCCCTAAGTATGAAAATTACCATTTTACCCCTAGGTGCATAATGACCGTTATACCCCTCGGGTTAATTTTGACTGAAATGCATGATATTCTGATTCTGTTTGTTGTATGCCATGACATGTATATCTGTTGCATGGGATCTGGGTTATGTTATGGCGGAAGAACCCGTTCTGGTGGCTGTGCCACATATTCTGATATAAGCAGCTTTGCTGCGGATTATAGTTAGTGCCGCAACCGGTGCTAACACTGTAAGTGTAGGGATGGCGTGGGTGACTTATTCCCCACAAAAAGTGTAGGGATGTACGGAGGCAAGTGCAAGGTTGGATGGGGTTATCATGCATTAATCATATGAGGCTGTTTTGTTATGGGCCAACTGTATTGAAATGGGCCCAACTGTGTTAATATGGCCAAAGCCCAATATATCTCGACTTGTAATAGGGCTACGGCCCAGATTGATACTGATATGGGCTAGGCCCAATATACTCTGATACTGTAAGGGGCTATAGCCCAGATTAATATTGATATGGGCTAAGGCCCAGTTAACATTGATTTCTGAATAGGGCTTAGGCCTAGTAAAGCTTGAACTGATTTGGGCTCTAGTTGGGATACTTTACACATTGAGTTTTCCAAACTCACCCCCTTTCTCTTCCATCCTTGTAGGTGAGCCCTAGTTGGTGGACTTGGAGCTGGGCGGGATTTAGAGTGGCCACGAAGATTAAGTTTCTGTTTTCTTTAAAATAAGTTTCACATTTATTATTTTGATTATTTTTATTCTGGTTTAAGTTGTAATAAGGCAGCTCTTTTTATGATTTTTAATATTTTGGGTTATTAAATTGGTTAGCTCTAAGGCGCGTTTTATAAAAGTTACTTATTTTCAAAATTTCACGATTATCGAGCAAAGCTTCCGCAACGTAAATGTTTTCAAAGGAAATAAATATTTTAAATGGACTTAAACTTAATTTGTTGTTCGTGGACAAGTAATATGCTTTAAGTGTGGCAATGGATGTGTGCATGTCTAGGATTGGATCCATGAAGAGCTTGGTACTTAAGCAGTCCAATAGACTCACCTCCTCTTTTCTGGCTTCCTACCTAGTGTACAGCTTCCATTCATTTTAATCTATAACGAAAATATTCTTCTCAAAGATTTTTAATTAAAACATGAGTTTTACAATAACGCTCCAATGAGTTTTACATCAAGAAGGGTTTTCAATGAAAACATGGTTTTCAAAAAACACTTCAATGTGACACACCGAATTCGGCCGTAACGTCTGGGCCGAATTCAAAAAACATGGTTCATATCAATCTACATGCAATTTAATTGCAATACAATATACATTTTGATTCATTTCAATAATCATAAAACACAATAATGCTTACCTTAATTACTTACCATAACATTCAATCAAAATATAATAATTAACAATTAATTTTCACTTTTCAATGCATCAACCTACACATTAAATAATAAATTCAACAATTAAATATTAAATTCTGAATATAGAAACACAAACCGTAATTTTCGAGCTAACCTTCGTTGACCTCGTCTTTTCCTTTCTTAACCGAGGATTTTTCAACACCTTGTTGGCTACGAAATTAATACAATTTATAATCATTAATACAGTAAAATTTTCACATTGAATGTTTCAATTTTTATTCAACTTTTGTCTAAATTCCAATTTAGTCCCAAACCGAGACTAACTTTTATTTTTCACCTTTAATTCAATATTTTCATTCAATTTCCACTTCAAACTATAATTTTTATTCAGCTTTCTAATTTCACCATAAACTATAATTTTGAAATTCTTCAATTTAGTCCCTACTATTCAAAACTTACGAATTACTTTACAATTTAATCATTATTTCACTTCTAACTTAAAATTCTATTAATTTAACCCCTAAATTCATCATTTTATTCAACATGAACAATATTTAGAAATCTAATAGCTTTCAAAACATCAACTTAATTTCATCAAAACCTTATTCCAAAGCTTTTAAAACATCAAAATTAAGTAAAAATGACTTAATTGACTTACCTATTTAAGCCTCAAGCATCAAACCCCAAATTTTCCCTTTTCTTCCTTTCTTCTCTTTGTTTCTTTCTTTTTCTCCCTTGTTCTCTGGTTCATTTCATTCTGTTTCTTTTCTATCCTTTTCATTTCTTTTTCTTTTGTTTTACTTTACATATATATATATAATATGTTAACTTAATAAATATATAATTAATATCAAATATTTATTTTACATTTGTATCCATTTATATCCACAAACTTGTCATAATTTAATATATTTATTACATAAAATATTATAATATAATTATTTAATTAATAATTATCTTTTACTAAATAATAAATATCTATTTAATATCAAATATATGTATTACAAATGTATGTATTTTTATTAATACATTTGTATCCAATCATTACCATACACTTGTCTTTCTTTTATTTCATAATATAATATCAATAATAATTAATAATGATAATAATAATAACATTAATATTTACTTAAATAATAAGTAAATACATACATGTATTACAATTGTATGTACAATATTTATTACACATGTATTTTATTTTTATAACACACTTGGCATTCACTTTGACTTATTTACTTATTTAGTCCTTTCAATTTTCTTTATTCTATAATTAAACTTTCACATTATATTCAATTTAATCCTTTTCCTAATCACTTTTAATTAAATTAAATTCACTTAATAAACTCTAATTAACCACTCATTTTACTTAGTAAATATTTTTAATAAATATTTATAAATCCATTTTTCAGAAACGGAGACCCGAAAATACACTTTTCAGGTAACAGTAAAATTTGGGTCATTACAACTTGGGATTCACCAAGACTGTCACTAGATTCATTACATTTACATGAGATAAAAGAAATGAATCTAGATAATATTCATGAAGGATAAAGTCAAAACAGGCAGCCACGTGAAAAAGTAAAGTCCAAGAAAAGCAAACACTCAAGTATGGACAAAAGAAGGCAACTTAAAGAAAAGGGCATCTAGATGCAAATAAAAAAGACTGCAACGTGAAAGCAACCATCAAATCAATGATGTGACAAGACAATGCAACGTGAAAGCAACTATGTTAATGATGAGATAGGATCCTTATCAGAAAACTGTGTGGGATTCAAATAAAATTAATAAAAATCTAATTACAGGATGCTAGGGGAATGCGAAAGACAATATATTTTATTACAAAAAGTAGAAGTAAAAGAAAAGTTTTTACAATGAGAGGATGGTGAATGAAAAGTAAAAAAGAAATATTTCTAAGCTATTTTTCGATGCCTTCTTTAGGCTTCTTCCTTTTCTATTTATAAGAGAATTCTAAAACTCTATTTAATTTTCTTTGAATCCCGCAAAATTTTCTGATAAAGATCTTGTCTCATCATTAACATGGTTGCTTTCATGTTGCATTGCCCTTTTTTTCAAGTTGTCTTCTTTTTTCCATACTTGAATATTTGTTTTTCTTGGACTTTATTTTTTTTACATAGCTGCCTATTTTAGCTTTATCCTTCTTGAATGTTATCTAGATTCATTTCTTCTATCTCATCTAGATGTAATGAATCTAGTGACAGTCTTGGTGAATTCCAAGTCTTCCGCCTGTTTTTGATTTCTTCTATTATATGAGATGGAAAACCTTCAATCTCCATTTTAGCTATCTTTTTTAATAGTTGCACAGATTCTTAATCTCTATCATTTTGGATGTTTCCAATTTCATATGCCAATATTCTTTTTCCATCAGTCCAGAGTTTATAAATCTTTTGCTGAAGTAAATATTAGGCCTTTTGTCATCATATCTATCCCTGCTTGGGTTTGATAATAACTAGGATTTTTGTAACACTTGTCAATGTTTTTTGTCAAGTGTTCCTTTGTCTTCTTTGATTGCTGATAATTTGGGACTTCCAATCATTCTTTGAATAATCCAAATTTGATATGGCTGATAAGATTTTTCTTTTCAGCAATACCAATAAGGCTGCTTATTTCAAAATGAAAATAATAGTAAAACTCATCTTTATTTATTATGTTCAATAATATAGACTAAATAGATGCAGGAAAATCTTTTAATAAATGAAAAGAAAAATTTTGAGCTACTATTTCTTTAACAAAACCCCATTCAATATTGCTTATATCAAATAGTTCATGATCAAGTCTAAATTTTTTACTAGGAAATTTTTTATCTAAAACATTATTTAAAACATAAGCTTGTAGAAAGTATTTTGAAAAAACCTTTTGAAATTGAGCTTCTTGTTTGCAAATAGTGCCATTTATTTTTCTAAAATTTTCTACTAGTAAAATTTTTCTAGCTTTATTATATAACCATAGTCTAAGCATTTTATTCATTATAGGACTATTTGTTCCTTTATTAATAAAATCTTGAAATATATCTGGAAGATTGTTTATCTCCTTAATATCTATATATTCTATTTCAAGCTCTTCCCAATCTTTATATAAAATAGATTTTAGTAATAAATCATGAGCTTCATTTTCTTTAGTTGTTTTTTCAACTAAAAATTGTGAAAACTTAGTAAGAGCTATTCTGAAATTAGCTCTTTGTTCATAAATATGAGTTTTCTATATTTCATTGATAAAATTATATAATTCTATTTGCAAGTCAATTCCCTTGGTCTCAAGATCCAAATTCAGCATTCCAAGCCAATTATGCTGAACTGATAAAAGGAGCAGAAAATTTGTTGAAAGAACAACAAATTCAGGAAATAAAAGATTTTATGATTAGAAGTCCCAAATTTTCAACAGTCAAAGAAGACAAAGAACACTTAAAAAAAAATTGACAATTGTTACAATAATCACAGTTATTATTAAACCCAAGCAGGGATAGATATGATGACAAAAGGCCCAATATTTATTTCAGCAAAAGATTTATAGACCCTGGACTGATGATAGAAAAATATTAGCATATGAAACTGGAAACATCCAGAATAATAGAGATGAAGAACCTGTGCAACTATTAAAAAAGATAGCTGAAATGGAACTGAAGATTTTTCATCTCATACAATAGAAGAAATTAAAAACACGTGGAAGACTTGGGATTCACCAAGACTGTCACTAAATTCATTACATCCAGATGAGATAGAAGCAATAAATCTAGATAACGTTCAAGAAGGATAAAGCCAAAACAAGCAACCACGTGAAAAAGTAAAGTCCAAGAAAAACAAATACTCAAGTAAGGACAAAATAAGGCAACTTGAAGAAAAGGGCATCCAGATGCAAACAAAAAAGACTGCAACATGGAAGCAACCATCAAATCAATGATGTGACAAGACAATGCAACATGGAAGCAACCATGTTAATGATGAGATAGGATCCTTATCAGAAAACTATGTGGGATTCAAATAAAATTAATAGAAGTCCAATTACAAGATGCTAAAGGAATGCGGAAGATAGTATATTTTATTACAAAAAGTAGAAGTAAAAGAAAAGTTTTTACAATGACAGGATGGTGAATGAAAAGTAAAAAGAAAGATTTCTAAACTATTTTTCGATGCCTTCTTTAGGCTTCTGCATTTTCTATTTATAAGAGAATTCTAAAACTCTATTTAATTTTCTTTGAATCCCGCACAGTTTTCTGATAAGGATCCTATCTCATCATTAACATAGTTGCTTCCACATTGCACTGTCTTCTCACATCATTGATTTGATGGTTGTTTCCACGTTGTAATCTTTTTTGTTTGCATCTGGATGCCCTTTTTTTCAAGTTGCCTTCTTTTGTCCATATTTGAGTATTTGTTTTTCTTGGACTTTATTTTTCCATGTGGCTGCCTATTTTGGCTTTATCCTTGTTGAATGTTATCTAGATTCATTTCTTCTATCTCGTCTAGATGTAATGAATCTAGTGACAGTCTTGGTGAATTCCAAGTCTCCCACGCGTTTTTGATTTCTTCTATTATATGAGATGGAATATCTTCATTCTCCATTTCAACTATCTTTTCTAATAGTTGCACAGATTCTTCAATCTGTCTTTATCATTTTGGATGTTTCCAGTTTCATATGCCAATATTCTTCTTCCATCAGTCTAGAGTCTATAAATCTTTTGCTGAAGTAAATATTGGGCTTTTGTCATCAGATCTATCCCTGCTTGGGTTTGCTAATAACTAGGATTATTGAAACACTTGTCAATGTTTTTTTGTCAAGTGTTCTTTGTCTTCTTTGACTGCTGATAATTTGGAACTTCCAATCATTCTTTGAATAATCCAAATTTGATATGGTTGATAAGATTTTTCTTTTTCAGCAATACCAATAAGGCTGCTTAATTCAAAATGAAAATAATAGTGAAAGTCATCTTTATTTATTATGTTTAATAATATAGACTTAATAGATGCAGGAAAATCTTTTAATAGATGAAAAGAAAAATTTAGAACTACTATTTCTTTAATAAAACCCCATTTAATACTGCTTATATCAAATGGTTCATGATCAAGTCTAAATTTTATAGTAGGAAAATTTTTATCTCAATCATTAGTAAAAACATAAGCTTGTAGAAAATATTCGAAAAAGCCTTTTAAAATTGAGCTTCTTTGTTTGCAAATTGCTCCATTTATTTTTGTAAAATTTCTATTGGTAAAATTTTTCTAGCTTTATTATATAAACATAGTCTAAACATTTTATTCATTATAGGACTATTTGTTCCTTTAATAATAAAATACTGAAATATATTAAGAAGATTGTTTATCTTTTAATATCTATATATTCTATTTCAAGCTCTTCCCAATTTCTATATAAAATAGATTTTAGTAATAAATCATGAGCTTCTGAAATTAGCTCTTTGTTCAGAAATATGAGTTATCCATATTTCATTAATAAAATTATATAATTCTACTGGTAAGCCTAAATAATAAAAACCTTTTATTTCCTAAATTTGTTGACACATCAACAAATTTTCTACTCCTTTTATCATTTCAGCATAACTGTTTGAAATGCTGAATTTAGATTTTTGGACCAAGGGAATTGACTTACCGTTTTTGGTATCAATGATAAATGAGTTCCAACTGGTTGTCTTACCATTGGATATGCAGATAATATCCTTGATTAGGATAAAAAGGTGTTTGTATGGGTATAGTCACAAATCCTTGATTAGAACTTGTTGTTTTCCCTTTGTTGGGTCTTTTATGGACAGTTGTCCATTCTCCAATTTTTTCTAGAGGATTTTTACCTCTATCCGTAAGGTCTGCTAAGATAATGAACAATAATTTTATCAGTTCATTTTACATATAAAACTTCAAAATTAAAAGTACATAATTCATTACACTATCTAATTCTTCTAGGTACGCTTCCAAACTTTTGTTAGTAAGAAAAATTAATTTATTACCTTGTTTAGGTAAATAAACTTTAGGAATATGATATATTTCATTTTTAGATTCCATATAATTTATGAGTCTTTTTAGACCGGATAAAAGGTTTATCCTTTTCTAATTTTTCATATCACTTACCTATTTTTTTATATAAGTTAGTAAAGAAGTTTCTTCCATAATTAATAATTCCTAAAATTGTTGAAGCTGTTTTTATCTTCAATGTTTTCGTGAAATTCTTTTTTTACTATAATATGATCTTGTAGTTTAAGATCATCGAAGATCATTTTAATCCTAAGAATTCTATTTCTTTTTTCTAATTCTATTTTCTTAGGACTTAGAATGATTTCATGTTTTATGAATTCTTGAAAATGATATTTAAATGTTTTCTATGTTTTTATAATGTATCCGAAAATATTAAAATATCATCTATATAGACTACACAAAATTTTTATATTTATTAAATATAAAATCCATCTATCTTTGAAAAATTTGTGGTGCATTACATAACCGAAATGACATTACTCTCCATTGATAATGTCCATTAGGTGGGCTAAAAGCTGTCAAAAGTTTAGATTCTTCGGTTAGCATGATTTGCCCAAATCTCAATTTACAGTCAAATTTACTGAAATATTTTGCTTGTTTAACTTGATTAATTAAAACATCATTTCTTGGAATAAAATATCTATCAAAAATAATATTTTGATTTAATCTTTTATAATTAATAACCATTCTAGCTTTTCCTCTTTTTATTGCAGCATGATTTCTTATCATAAAAGCTGGATGGAATGTGGACTATTAGTTGTTTCTATTAATCATTTTTCTAATAATTCTTTAATTTTTATATCAAATTCATCTATATCTTATTTAGTATAGATCATTGGTTTAACTCTAATAATTTTATTGGGATTCTCCAATTTAATTTCACAATATCTAGGGCTATTTTGCCATAATTTTAATGGTTCTTCACTAAAATTATTTTTTAATATTTTAAACAACCAATGATTTGTTTCATGTTATTTAATCTATTCTTTTCTTGGTGGTGTAAAATTTTATCACACACAAATTTATAATTTTCAACTAATTGTATTTGTACGTAAGTTTTTTCTCTGAGATAACATAATTAAATTTTTATATATAGAAAATAGTAAATGTTGGTATATAAAATTATTTCCTAATAATATATCTCCATGCATTGCAGGAAAATATAATATTTTGGGTATCACAAATCTTGCATTATTTATATAGATTTGTACGTTTCTAGCCTTATATTAAATTATGGTTTCATTACCATCTATTCCTATGGCTTTTATTAGGTGCTTCATAGGTTCTCATTTTTCTACAAGAATTGCATTTTTTCTACAACTACTAGTTGTAGCTCCTGTATCTAATAAAGCATGCAAGGAATATGTTTTATATTCTCTAAATATATAATATTTCCTGGATTGGAAATTTGAAAATGTAATTACATCTGTAACACCCCAAACCCGGCCCAGACGTTACGGCCGAATTCGGCGTGTCACATTGAAGTGTTTTTCGAAAACCATGTTTCATTGAAAACCCTTCATGATGTAAAACTCATTGGAGCGTTATTGTAAAACTCATCTTTTAATTAAAAATCTTTGAGAAGAATATTTTCGTTATAGATTAAAGTGAATGGAAGCTGTGCACCAGGTAGGAAGCCAGAAAAGAGGAGGTGAGTCTATTGGACTGCTTAAGTACCAAGCTCTTCATAGATCCAATCCTAGACATGCACACATCCATTGCCACACTTAAAGCATATTACTTGTCCACGAACAACAAATTAAGTTTAAGTCCATTTAAAATATTTATTTCCTTTGAAAACATTTACGTTGCGGAAGGTTTGCTCGGTAATCGTGATATTTTGAAAATAAGTAACTTTTATAAAACGCACCCTAGAGCTAACCAATTTAATAACCCAAAATATTAAAATAATAAAAAGAGTGGCCTTATTACAACTTAAACCAGAATAAAAATAATCAAATAATAAATGCGAAACTTATTTTAAAGAAAATAGAAACTTAATCTTCGTGGCCACTCTGAATCCCGCCAGCTCCAAGTCCACCAACTAGGGCTCACCTGCAAGGATGGAAGAGAAAGGGGGTGAGTTTGGAAAACCCAGTGTAAAGTATCACAACCAGAGCCCAAATCAGTTCAAGCTTTACTGGGCCTAAGCTCTATTCAGAAATCAGTGTTAACTGGGTCTTAGCCCATATCAATATTAATCTGGGCCATAGCCCCTTACAGTATCAGAGTATATTGGGCCTAGCCCATATCAGTATCAATCTAGGCCGTAACCCTATTAAAAGTCGAGATATATTGGGCCTTGCCCATATTAACACAGTTGGGCCCATTTCAATACAGTTGGCCCATAACAAAACAGTCTCATATGATTAATACATGATAACCCCATCCAACCCTGCACTTACCTCCGTCCATCCCTACACTTCCTGTGGGGAATAAATCACCCACGCCATCCCTACACTTACAGTGTTAGCACCGGTTGCGGCACTAACTATAATCCGTAGCAAAGCTGCTTATATCAGAATACGTGGCACAGCCACCAGAACGGGTTCTTCCTCTATAACATAACCCAGATCCCATGCAACAGATATACATGTCGTGGCATACAACAAACAGAATCAGAATATCATGCATTTCAGTCAAAATTAACCCTAGGGGTATAACGGTCATTTTGCACCTAAGGGTAAAATGGTAATTTTCATACTTAGGGGTGTTTTAGTAAAATTTACTATTCTAGAGG